>NW_027271934.1:0-81137 GCF_040938485.1 Diadema antillarum | reverse complement strand
GTCTCTGAATACAAATTTACTGGGGAGGGCCCTTGCAATACAGTCACATTCATCCAAGTATGTTGCCATGAGTAACAATAATAGTCAAACACGCAATCGAACCAGAGAAAACTATTAAGCATCATAATTGAGGATGATTGCTTATGAAGACGTTAGAAAGCAATGAGAATTGAGCAGTCTGTTATTTACTTTCCTTCAAGCAACATAATGTGATATTTCTTGTCGAGTGCATGTACTACTAGTATATAGTATGCAGAGGGGAAACCCCTACAAACAGGAAGAAATAGACAACGACAGCAACTTGCACAACATTTAACGTTGAAGGGGCATGAACTGAGGGAAACTCACACACACACACACTCACACACACACACGCACACACACACACACACACACAGCCACCTAGAGCGGGATAACTGCAAACTCTGGAGGGAGGGAGGGCTGGAAATTTTGAGGAAAACGGTCTCAAAGCCTCCCATCAACCACTGAAAGAATTACTGTTAGAGTCTCTGCTTCTATAAAAGCGGAAGTGTTTTGAGTAAATACACAATTGACAGTACTCGTAAGATTCAGGCAGATTCAGGGGTGATCCCTTTGGGCCTGTACTAAATTAGGGACCAAATTTCACACTTTCATCATCTTTACAAAAAATGTGATTATTCTTTTTTTCTACCGAACTTGGCAGGTGGTAGACTATCATATTACTTAGTCACATGGGTACCATGAACCCAGTGGGGACTCCAAGATGCCCGAAATTCCCCAAATTAGGGAATCTTTGAAAGCAGTTTTTCCCTCTGACATCAGAAAAGGGTGAAATGATAAAGGCCATGATTACAGGGACCCTATACTGTAGAAGGTACTTTCAAATGTTTCATGGCAGATCCAGGATTGCCCCCGTTTGGTCGCTGGCAGAACTAATTCATTAGGGAACAGTTTTAAGTTTTGATCTTTTTGGAAACACATGATAACATTTTCTACAGACTTGGTAGGTGTTTTCGAATAAAATGTTTTGGAATAAAAAACACATGGATGTCATATCTCCTTGGGTCCTGGAGATATGTAAAGGTTTCCAACTTTGATGTGTTCTGCCTAGGTAACAGTTTGCAAGACTGCATAGAAGGTGAACATGAGATACTCAGGCGAGTTCTCAACCCATGGGTCTCTTGTTAAGAAAGTAATTGAGTGACCAAGGCACCAGATTATGACAAAAACATCTACTACAATGTATACCAAACTCATGTAACTTCTGTATATCAAGACATAGATAGACATGCTCATAATGAATTGATGTACCCTCCCTTCTTGCAAAAAAAGTAGGCCTATTGTGTAGTTACAAATTTTGCATTAAACAATTCAAAGATTTCAATTTTTCTGTACCTATTGGGCACACCTGGAAGCTAATTTGAAGTTAAAGTTAAATGAAAATCGGTTCTGTTCAATGCTGTTTACATTGATTAATATCCAGAGGCTTTATTTGAGGAAATCATGGGTGGTAAAGTAAACCTAAAAGTACTTGCAAATTCATGGAAATTCATGCAACTAGGTGTAAGGATGTTCATTAAGATTGTGAAATGTAAATGTTCTTTGCCCTTTAATGAAGAGATACAGGCATCACAATCAACATTGCGCATATGTATATGTATATCCTAAAAGTAGAAATGTATTCATATTTATAGTGATTTCAATAATTGTATCTATATGTATATTTATGCAGATTTTAAGAGACTTACTGCTGAATGTAGGTACTGCGGCAATTATTCCTGGCAGTGAAGGTAAGAGACACAAAGGGACCCATTTACGGATTAAGTAATCAGAGATAGGGGCATGTACAAGCCATATGACAGCCATTTTGCATATAACTATATGCATACATATGCAAATTATGTATATAGGAATGCTGTTAAGTTACAACTGACATCATAATTGTGTTCATTGACGTGAAAAACATAGGTATAGACAGCAGAATTTACTTTCTACGGGTTTTATGTACGGAGATATTAACAGGCCATTGTGGCGGCCATTTTGGATGCGTTTATAATCAAATTTATGCAAATCATGTACAAAGGAATACTTTTAAGTCGTCACTGATGTCAGTATTCCTTGACCTAAAGAAAAACAAGAACTGACTTTCTATGTTTTTTATGTCCCAAGATATAAGCATAAAGAGGTTAAATGGCGGCCATCTTGAATTTATGCAAATCATGCATTGATCCACCACTCGAATTTTAGGGAACTTTCAATATGTTGTGTTAATAGCTCTTCCAGGTTAAATGCAAGTGGAATTGTTTCTGTTGCAATTTGTTTTGGGTCATTCCATGTTTTGACTGGACTAAATAAAGTAAAATGTCTTTTAAAGGGATGACTAGTAACTGATCAGTTGGAATCAGTGGGAATGCTGAAGGATGATTGTTCCAATCATTGTGGGATTCATTTAAGAGTATATTATATATCTATTGTTGTGTGAAAATTATTTGCTTCAGAATGGTCTCATATTCAAGTAACATGCAGTTCAATGTTTCCAGGTTAGCATGCCTGTACAGTGTCGGGGCGATCGTTAACCGCCCGACACTGTACAGTCATGCTAACCTGGAAAAATTGAACTGAAGCACTGAACTCGATTTGCACAAAAGGAAGTTATAGGGCATATTAAACGTGAAGCTTATATTGCTTTACCTGATTACACAGAAACACATTTTGGACATGCAATGAATCGTGTTGGTTTAAGGAAATAACATTGACACTTATCGAGTATAATTCATTATGTGCTGCAAATCCCGGTATATATTTCTGTGTTGTTGTTGTTGTTTTTAAGTTTTAAACAAGCACATTTTCTCTGGAATATCAGTAACCAATATATAATATGTTGCCATGGTAACATCTGTGTCAGAGAGGAGTTAAATTTATAATATACTTAAAGTATATTCACACATTTATTTTTCACTAATTTGTATGCTAAACATAACAAATTGAACGCGTCAACCATTATGTTGCCACCGGAACTGTCATGTCCTTTACCTTGAATATCTAATATATATTTATATATGTATATATATATATATATATATATATAATATATATATATATATATATTGTATAGATGTGAATTGCCAGGCTTGAATCTTTGTGTGCTCAGTGACTTGCGTTATGTTTTGATATGAAAGTGTTATGGATATTCCAAAAAGCAAATTCTCGAAAGTCGTTGTCATAGCAACCACCCTGTTTTAGAGGAAATATGACTCTGGATGACACTTCTTTTAATCATCTGAATCGATATCTCCCGCATGAGACCTTGTCAAAGTATAGCGTTGGCAAGACGTCAGTCTCTATACGTAACTCAAGCATGACTTTGATACTGACTTTCACGAGACGAAATGCAATGATTACATTATTAGTTTGATCATGGACCCTCTGTCAGTAAAATCATTGGTTCTGATTGACTGATAAGCTGTGGTCACTGACTGTTACCATGGCAACTGTCACAGACTGACAACTCGTCAGGGATGATAACTTCCATGAAACGGTGCCTTGATTTTGGACTCCGTTTTTGGCAATGTGGATGGGCTGATTGAGGTAATGGATTTCTGGTCGTGCTCCGTCAGCTCTGACAACGAACGTGATTTCAGAAATTTTGATAAATCCATGTGGAGAAGCAGTCATCTGTGTCCATATGAAGGTACCCATGTATATATATATATATATATATATGTGTGTGTGTGTGTGTGTGTGTGTTGTTTAAAGCTGATTGTGTAAATTGATGTGAGCATGATTATGTTGATATCCATTTACCTGTCTCTGTCTCTTTGTTTGGGTTTTTCAAGTTGATGATATCCTTCGTTTAGATCCTAAAACAGGATGACACAATTCGGAGAAGAGGACGCCTTAAACTGACTCACAACACTTTATGGCCTATTATCAAGAAGTAATAGTGACTACGGTGACATGTTCGCCTTGAACGTACGGGTCACACAATGGCTGTCTATGTACAGATGCTATTACCTATTTAGTAGGATCTGTGGAAGCTGACTACCTATTCAACACCACATATCCACTTTGATTCCAAATTCGAACAATGATGACGAGTGAAACGCTAAACATGTTAATCACCAGAATCATAGGGAAAAACCGGCTCATGAATTCTAGGTCAAGTATTGATCAGGATCTTTAGCTAACACACACACACACACACACACACACACACACACACACACACACACACACTCGCATCTCCCACCTCTTATCTTGGCCCTCAAAGAAGGCAGCAAACGTAACTAGACATTCAGGCTTTAGCTATTAGAATGATCGAGAGAAAATAATATTTATTATCTACTTTATGTTATGTATATAAGAAGACGAATTAAGAAAAGAGAGATAAAAGAGAACTCCATTCAAAACTAGACCCCAGAATTCATGAAGAACGACTTATTAGGTGATCCTTTCCGTCAAGAAATAACTATTTTGAGCTCTTAACATAAAACGCGTAGAAAAGAAATATTGCATCAACTCAAGATGTCCGTATTTCAGGATATGATTCATTGTAACATAAACTACATGTGTGCAAAATATAGACGTTTTGACTCGGTTGACCCATGGCACTTTTTTTTTTCGTCCTCACGTAAAATTAAGGGGTGCGACTTTTTGTTGGTTTTGTGATGCATGGTCACATACAGTGGTACAATCAACGTGAAAGATAATACATAAAGTGACTGAAGATAATCAAAAAATAACAATAATAGAGATTGACATTAATCGTTGTGTCCCTCTATCAATCTTTTTTTTCTTTTCTTGAAAAATTACAAACATTTGGTTTCTTAGAGCAAATACAGGAATATGAAAAAGAAATGTTTGAAAGGAAAGACAAAATATGCAAAATATCCAAATGTTATTATTTTGGTGCGGCAGTAATTACATAATATACAGAAATGGCACATGTTGCTTGCTTTAGAAAGGAAAATCTTTTTCATTGAATTGAATTGGAAAATCTTTGCATGTATTAAAGGGTTGGTACAGTTTTGGTTCAGATGGTGCTTCAAGTTTCCAACGTTTTGAGATGAGGACTGTTTGTGATCATGCGATTTTTTAATGAAATATGAAAGAAGATAAAATTCTGCAAGGAATTCAAAGTTAATTGGATGAAAATTTCTTTCGAAATGGCTAAGATATCCAAAACAAAGCGATGCTAATAAAAGGGGGACCCAACATTTTTATGATGGCTTCGTTTTACTTTTTTTGTGGATATCTACGGCCATTTCAAAACCGATTTCAATCAACTAAACTTTGATTTCTGTTAGAATTGCATGCTCTTTAACATTACATCGAGCGGAATAAGTATCTTTCAAAAAGTTTTTTTGAAAAAGGTAGAAGGTGTATCCTCACCTCAAATAATACTATACCATTCTTTTAAGCTCTGAACCTGTCCTTCACTTATCATAAGTTGCTGCAGTGTTGATGCTGGGCTGAAATACAGTGGACGCATAAATCTATTTGAAAAGCCTGTCACAACATGTGAATGTAGAATAGAAATTAATTTTGTTTACTCCCCGTTACGTGAGTTGATTCATTAATGACAATGAGCTAATCGAGGTGATGACTATATCGATTCCTGAAGGCCATGCTCCATCAGGTCTGCGAAATATGACTTCCAAACTTTGGACTGAAAAATGGTGAGAAGCATTTTCCACAGCTCATTTTCATCAACGGTGAGAACCAGTCTGTGGATTTGAAAGCACTGCTCCATATTGCTTCCAGACTAGCCCTGCTGAAAAGAACACAGTGTGTGTTCAACATTGTGCGAAACACACTGTGAGCACATTGAGAACACATTATGTACACAGAGTAAAATCTATTCGCACTGTCAAATTCGAGCGTTTGAACAGTGTATGAACACATTGTGAACTAGAACAGCACTCTGAGAGCGCAGACCTCCGCCAAGCAGTTACTTTCCACCGATGATCTTGCTCTTCCCAAATAGAGTTTTCTCCTCTCCACCACTGGGGAAAAGCTCTTTGGGGTCTTCCATAGAGATCAGTGATTTCCACCCATAGGTATACACGCTGTGAAATCGCCCGATTTCCGAATATAGAAACCTTTGTTACGTCATAAACTCTCAGTTGCGCGGCGCGCTGCCCTGTCCCTAGCAGAAACTAAATCACGCATTTTAGAGCGCTTTTGAAAACCTAAAAAAATGTAGAGCTTGAACTCCCAAGTTCATTGTCCCTACCTGTCAATACAGTGTTTATCAAAAATCCTTCATAAATTCCCCCAAAATTCTTGGATCACTACCAAAATTTAAAAAGTAGTAGCTTGTGTCATAGTCAACCCTTCCTGTAAGTTTCATCAAAATCCGTTTACTACTTTTAGAGTTATTTTGCACACGGACAAACAAACTAACACACAAATCAACAAAGCAACGGTAACGAAAACATAACCTCCTCCCTACGCGGAGGTAATTATCAATTATTCACAGTGAGGCACAGAACATTACCATGTGAACACTGTGTGAAAACCAAACGACAGTGCCAGTCATCTCCACACTGTTAAATTCGAGCGTTTTCACATTAGTCAACTACGTAATCACACTGTGATCACACTGTGATCTTTCCAGTACGGAAATCACGATCATGATCTTCAGGGCGGACTTTCCTTCTCCAAAGCTTACCAAAAAAAAAGAGAACAATTTGAAGAATCATCTCAACTTTCCTTTGACGCATGCTCTCCTAGTCAAAATATGAAGCCTAATTGACATTCAGACACCAGCAATAATGTAATAATCAGAATGATAGAGCTCCACAGATATGATATATAATTACATATATATATATATATATATATATATATATATATATATAAATTGAAACAATTATATATATATATAATTATATATATATATATATATATATATATAATTATATATATATATATATATATATATTAGCAAATTGAAAAAAAATGATGAAAATGGAGAAAAGGACAATAATAAGTAAGCTGCTTTGTGTTAACGGTCGCAATCAAAATTTACGGGAATAAAACAAACAGGAATTATGAGAGGACTGTGTTTTAAGTAAGTCATATTTTTGACAATTTGGTCTGCTTTAGTTGTAGAAATAAATAAATACCTTAAAGATAATCGTACTAGTAAAGATGCTGTGCTCGAAAAATACAACACCAAAGGACTGATGACAATTGGATGACACGAAATATAATCAAATTTATTCATATTGAGAACAGGAAAAACTGTTTTTTTTTCTTGGTATTTGTAGGTGTTAAATATATAGGAGCTACAAGTTTTCATGCCCGCCATGTTACCATTATTGCTATGAACGTTGTTTATTTGAAGTATGCATCATACCAGTAATTTTATCGTGTTCTTTCATAAAACGAGAAATGAGTATAGAGCGGTGATATTTTGTAGCAGGTATCTGCTGCTCCTCCTGACTAATTCACAGCCGCACAAAGCTGATTGGAAAGCACCGTCCTTGGCTTGTCTGCAGAAATAAATGACAATACATTTGGATATTAAACGCCATGAGGTGATACTCCTATTAACTCGACAATACTAGCAATAATAGGTCCGACCAGCCATTGTTATGATGATGATGCATTTTCAATGTCAACGATCCTAATGGCCTAAATGCTTATTCGTCTGATTGTCAGGGTCATACACAACGCCCACAAAGCTGTCTGATATCCAATTGGTCAACTGCTTATCACGTGACGCGCGGTAAGACGTAGGCCCCACTATTGCATGTTGTTACTGTAGGCGTGCAGTAGTTTTGGATATTCCACTTGTTCATCTACAATCACCTCATAGCAACAGAATATAACTTTTAACGTCATCCTTTTAATGACAATGATTTTGATAGCATAATATACAGTTTCGCCATTAACAAAAAGAAATTGACATGCTGAAGGGTTTTCTATTATGTTATTACACTTCCCTATTATGAATATTATCTTTAGTTTCTGGATTTTCAGGCAATATTTATGGTAATATAATAGTAGAAACATACAAATTCTTTTAAGATGACAAAATCATAGGACTGATGACATGAATTTATAGTCTATCAAAATATTTATGCTGACAACAGAAACATTTGTTTTTCATTCTTTGTACTTATAGGTGTTATAAAATAGCTAAAAGTTTTCATTTCGTGTCAGCCAAGTGGCCATTATTGTCTATGAACGTTGTTTGTTTGAAATATGCATCATACCGTCCAGTCATTTTATCTTATTCTTTCATAAAACGAGGAATGAGTAGCGGTAATATTTTGTAGCAGGTATATCTGCTGCTCCTCCTGACCAATTCATAGCCGCACGAAGCTGATTGGAAAGCACTGTCCTTGGCTTGTCTGCAGAAATAAATGACAATACATTTGGATATTAAACGCCATGAGGTGATACTCCTATTAACTCGACAATACTAGCAATAATAGGTCCGACCAGCCATTGTTATGATGATGATGCATTTTCAATGTCAACGATCCTAGTGGCCTAAATGCTTATTCGTCTGATTGTCAGGGTCATACACAACGCCCACAAAGCTGTCTGATATCCAATTGGTTAACTGCTTATCACGTGACGCGTGGTACCAATGAACGTGATTCATTGTCACTTGTAACTTGTGTAGTGTGGACGCTGAAGCACACACATGACAAAAGGACACTCAGTATATAGGACCTACACCTGCATCACTGATTCCCGAGTGACGACCCAGATAGACAGCGCCACGTACGACGTAGTGTAGAGGCTGACACTAAGATCCAGGGTTGAGAAATTTTTGAAATCCCGTTTGACCAGGATATCGCAAGGCATTTTGTGGGCATGCGATGTCGTCACCTTTTTCATAGATGAACTAAAGTGAAAAAAAGCATCTTTTTTTTTTCTCTCTCTCTCTTTCTCTCCGTAGGCATATATGGGTCAGAATTTTGAACGATGTACAATTGAGCCAAAACAAGGCAAAATTTAAAAAGTAGGAAATTCTCCAAATCATTTATCTTACCTGAAAGAGTATAACTCAAGCTTTAATATGAACCCAATTATACTAGGATTTTCCCAGAGGAACAAGTTTTTATTCACCGCGGAAGTTTACCATGTCCAGAGCAGCGAACGTCCGTGAGGAATAGTACTGCACATACATTTGAATACCATTTAACATAGTTTGCAAAGATCTGATTCAGTTCAAAATCGTAACGAAATATCTTAAGGGACATGTGTACGTGTTTGCAGAATATTAAGCTTGTACTCTTAACCTGTACGTAATGGTAGACAAATGATGATTTAACCAAATTCGTCATTTCTGTTAAAATATTGCTCTTCCGCTAATCACTTTCTCCACTTTACGCGCATTTTACAGAAACTCAATATTTTGACCTCTTATTTCACTATCCCATACTTTAATCCTCACTCCCAAATAATAACACACCTTTTTAAGATGTATCTGATCTAGACAGTCTCTATAACCCAACAAACATAGCATAGTTTTCATCACGGAGGTTCGCATATAGCTCACGGACGTTCGGAACAAACAAGATATTGCACAATGCAGCTCTCTTGAGTTGGAAATGCATTCTACTCACAACAAACAGCTGCATTTCATGTCGAGAACAAACTTTTCTGCAAAATCCTGAAAAGATATTACCAATTCTTAATTGTATAAGCTTGTTTATCTTCTCATATTGAGGAATCAAAGAAAACAATTGTCCATCTCTCGTAAATGATCGTACAAACGTACGTGTAATCTCAGTGACGTAGTCCATCCTTGAGAACGAATATATTTATCAAAATTTCGTTATCATGAAGTAAAGATTCAGGTCCTAAATTTGTTAGCTAAAGTCTACAATGCAATATTTGCTTATAACGAACATGGTCACAGCTAAGATTATGACAAAGAATTAACATAGAAAAAAAATAAAAGAAAATGATCTCCGTTACAGAAATACGAATTTTAGCTGGAGAGGGTAAACAGGAAGAAATCCCTCTGCGTTTGCTCCCTGCGTTACACACTGTTACCGAGGAGAATTTGTGTTATTATATTAGTCAGAAATCATATTAGGTTCGATACTGCGAAGTTTCGTCATAACAAGACACAATAAGTCCATATAACTTGGATGGATATTTGTGACTTCGATATTAAACAATATAGTTTTTTATAACAAACATTTTGTAGCGCGTCATTTCGGAGGCTCGTTATTCATACAGTTTGTCAATACGAAAATTGATAGAGTTCGTATAATCATGAAGCTTTTTTATTCGGTAAATGATAGGAATCTCCGAAGGTTAATCGAAAGGTTTATTAATTGGAACATGAAAAATCAGGTTCGCTTATCCGAGTGTGGAGAAACAAGTTAACAACCAAATCCTCCAAATTTCAAAACCTCATGATAACCGTTTTCACCTAAACGAATATCAGGCCCATTCCACTTTTAGAAGAACGGACCTAAAAATAATGAACCTTGATATTTATTTTTCGGTTTAACAAACTTTCGGAATAAGAACATTTTTAATAACATACATCCTGAAGTAACTACAAACATTTGGATATTCTTAGTAACGAATCTTTGGAAGAGCGAACGTATCAAAGTGCAACCTTAAACCTATTCTTAATCATTACTTTTTTAAGATGTGTTTTCAAAGTAAGCACAGAAGCACAAACAAATTGACGATCTCTCTGTCTCTTAAATGTAAAATGAAAAAAAAAATCTTGGAAAGAATTACAAATAAACATTGCTTTTCATTGATGAGTATACAAAAACAACATGTGATGATAAGCGGAGGATTTGCGTGTTTTCATCAGACAATAATTGTATACTGCATTATTTTTGTTCGGTTGTGACGGCATTTCGATGAATAAAAAAATAAACAAACAAACAAAAAATCCTCCAGAGGAATTTGGTATAACGGGAGTGCACTGGCAATTCTTATCTCTGTGTGTTGGAGCTCGATCCCTTCTCTGTTTCTCAGTCATTTTCATTCAACTGCTTCCACGTCCTTTTGAAACTTTTCCGTTTCTTCTTCAACACATGCCCATTACAGACTTCTTCCGTCATTATCCTGAATGTGATTGCGTAGCACTTTTCGGATTTGTCTCGTCTTGTTTTGTTTTGTTTTTGTTTTCTGTTTTGTCGCAGCATGTTCCGGCTACATAGGGAATGAGAGAAAAATCGTCGTGAAGAGAAAAATAAGAATGAATTAAGGCATTTAATATCATGACAATTACAGCGAACGTCCGTTATGGAGACCAAAACTGGATATGTTCTGTTTGAGACGGCAGCTACCATACTCAAAAGATAAACACTTGGAGCATCTGTCACTAAAAAGTGGCACTGTTCTTCTTTCTCCTACTGTGTAATCCATTGACTTATTCTACCAACGAACATCCGTGATTAAAACTTTTTCCGTTTGTTATTACAGGTAAATTGAGTGCTGAACGTTATTCACTTTTGGGTATGAGCGGCTCGGTGATTTGGTATTATTTTCAACTAACATTAACCTTATGTTCAGTGATATATTTGTAATTATCAGAAATTTCCTTTCTCGGACAGAACGTCCGTGAGAGAAACTTTCAGAACCTTTCAGAACAGTACAAATTGTCTCCAGATCCTCATTAGAAAGAAATTTAAGAGTTAATGATGTTTTAGCAAAGTGAATAGGTTCATCACATCCTTTGTTTTGGCGGCCATTTGATAAATATGGCCTCCCTCCAGTTATATAGCGTACGAGTGTTATGAAAGTGGGATGCCCATTGTGGATTGATTCTGGTGTAAACGTTTGTTTTAGAGTTCAACAATTACTTATTCACTCATTTTTAGTATTCTAATGTGGAACATCTGGGCATAGTTAACTTTGGAAGCATTTTGGAAAATATGCTCAACTTCCTTTATAGGATTTATGTGTGTACAGTGTATGTGAAAAACATGATCTTCACAATTTCATGTCTGAAGTACATATTTCTCACGATTATACAGTTTCTAGAAATATAGACTCTCGCTTTCTCTGGTCCCTGGACCATGGAATGAAAATCATAGTTTCCAACCAATATAGTACATCCGTTTCCTTTGGAAATATGACACTAAGTGTGAGAAAACCTCTAAAGCTTATTGGGTCACTTACATAAAATGTAAACACACTACAATTATCTATGCCTGTGATCTTCACAATTTCATGTCTGAAGTACATATTTCTCACGATTATACAGTTTCTAGAAATATAGACTCTCGCTTTCTCTGGTCCCTGGACCATGGAATGAATATCATAGTTTCCAACCAATATAGTACATCTGTTTCCTTTGGAAATATGACACTAAGTGTGAGAAAACTTCTAAAGCTTATTGGGTCACTTACATAAAATGTAAACACACTACAATTATGTATGCCTGTAAAATTCATGATTGACCAGGCTGTTCTGATACTTACAACTACACTGAATCTTATACATCAAACGATAAAGTAAATACAATAGGTAGTATACAATACATCTTTATAGGTTTACATCTAATTGTAATTTGCAGCGTAGTGGGTAAAGAATCAGCCTCATGATAACAAATCAGATCTTCTGCCAAAGTTTTGTATCCTATACCAACATCATTTCTTTTAGACAAAGCTGGACATGATAGGTTTTTTTGTGTCATCATCTTGACATATGAATATGATGTACTTGGTCCAATCTGTTTCTTTCCTGGGAGCTGGTTTGTCTCGGTTGAAATGAGCTTTGCTTTTGAAGCCATGATATCCTACAAATAAACCCAATTACCAATTACTTAAAAAGATAACATTTTATGTAAATGTGCTTCACAGAGGTAAAGCAAAAAAATTATGTGTACATTTTTTCTAGAAATGTGACAAACATTTTCGTTAAATGGATTTGTGGTTGTGAATTTTACCTTTTGATGTACAGTAATTTGTAAAGAACAAGAACAAGGAAAAATCAAATCATCTGTTTCTGTGTGTAGTTCTACTCTGAATACATTACTTGTTATAGTTGATCTATATGCATTAATTTTTATCAATGATTTTAGCCTCTTGAACTGAATTTCACCCTACCCTAACCCCAAAGAAACTATACAAATATGTATTTCATGCATTTGCCATTCTCATATGGAATAAGGATTAAGGTTTCATAATTCAAAAGCAACTTCTACAGGTAAATGGACAGTGGGCGTTTCAACGCAATTTTATAACGTAACAGCACCCATCCAAAATATAAACTACAAGAAAAATTATGCTAATTTATGAATTTAAGGAAAACCTCAAAGAAATACAAATGTTGGGGTTCATAATTATTGGAAGATAAAACTGCAGAATGAAATATTCAGTATATCGATCTTTCTACTTACCATCAGCACCAGTAGAAATACTGAAGACATTCTCCAAAGCGCACCTGCATCTACATAATTATGCATTAACGTTCATCACTGCTCATCAATGGATGATCAGGAACAATAATTGTTTTGGATTGTCAGAGCTCATTCGATTCCTTTATATGATTCCTTATAATTTTGTGTAACAGTTTTGACAAGGTCATACTATGAAATAATGAAAAAGAACTGAGAACTTTAGAAATCAATAGGTCTTATAAGACTGCAATAATCATGTTTTTGTGGCTGGAAACTATGACATTACACTTATTGTGCTCTCCTGTCTATGCATCCAAAATTGGGGGGAAAGCCTTCTATTCCATTCTCACCATTTACTCTACCTAACTGATATTCAACATAATTATCTTTATAGTATTCCAGTTATGTAACAATTGTACTTATGTGATGTTCAATACCTATACTTGAACAGTGAATGTGATAGAGGTATGATCAATCAACAACAATCAATGAACAATAAAGAACTAAACGCCGCAACAACAAAGGAGGTTCATTTACCAATAAAAGGTGAACGATTCTTGTCAATGGGACAATACATATGGCAAGTGAGGGTGTATATGTATATGTATATATAATAATAATAATAATAATAATTATATATGGTGGCCCCTCAGAAAACGGAAAGGAATATTTTTTTCGAAACCAAAACGAAATTGTCCAATTTGGTTGAGTTCTTTTCTTTCTAGACATGTTTTTGTTGATCATTAATTTTTTACTTTATTTTATCAAAGCTCAGCAACGGAGACTACCCAACAATTGAAGGTGAATTTTCAACAATAATCCTATTCAAGCATTCCACATTGTGATGTGAGGCCTCAATTCTTTGTTAGTCTCCCAAGGCAGTGGCTTTTGTTCGATGCTGAAATTTGTTGAATTGAGCTAAGAAATTTACGCTCAACCCGTCTTTACAAAAACATCTGTAGAATAAAAACTACTCAACCAAATCGGATGATTTTGGTGTCATTCTTCTTCTAGATAAATTCTCTATAACTTTATGTCATTCATTTTTTCATAAAGTAATGCAAATGTGCAAATTATTTGCGAAAACTCGCGTTTCCATTAATTCTATGCCACACTGTATGTAATGTGTGTGTGTGCGTGTGTGTGTGTGTGTGTGTGTGTGTTGTTGTTGTTGTTGTTCATTTTCCATCTGTGAAGATGGCTGGATAGCCCATATTCAGCTACACTAAGCTGGTCTTCCATGGGGTCCAGTTGGATGTGGGGTGGGACCACCTCACCGGGTTAGACACCCTGCTCTTTGCGATGAATGAATGAAGCGGGATCTTTTACGTGCATGAGCTGTGACTCTCTCATACACGGGACCTCCATTTTATGTCCTATCCGAGGGACAGAGTGTTTTGCCTCTTGCTAGAGGGGACGGTATGTTTACACACAACATTGCTCAGTCCAGACTCGGGTTCGAACCCGGGCCGCGTGATCGTGAGGCAGACGCGCTACCGACTGAGCCAACTCACCGCCCTTAACTCGCGTTTCCATTAATTCTATGCCACACTGTATGTAATGTGTGTGTGTGCGTGTGTGTGTGTGTGTGTGTGTGTGTGTGTACTCTATGTAATGTCGCAGTCATATTTATCAAAATGGACCTGAAAACGAGATGTGTTAGTTCTATTCATCAGCAAATGCTTGTTTAAAATCATTGACCCAATTAGTTTCAAAGACGTACAGTATAGTATTGCGGTGGCCGTGTTTTAAAATGGCAGCCAAAACATATAGGATGTGATGGTTGTATACACGAAAAGATGTATCCATATAAATAATTGAACCTCAAAAACATATTTTTGTACCAGAATCATGAAGATGGATCCATTGGTTTTAAAGATATGTGAATAGAATGTAGAGCGGCAGCCATGCCTTTTTTCAAAATGGCCGCTAATAAGTAGGTTACCATGGTTTTATCCTCTCAAAAATTATTTTATTGGAATCCTTGACCCTCAAAACCTATACATTGGTACAAGAATCACGACAATCGGACTTGAAGTTTCCAAAATACACATCATTGCTATATCACATGGCGGCCATTTTGAAAAATAGCCGCCACGGCCGCCACAGGCAGAATCAGAATGGCTTCCATATCAGAAATGACTTGTATTTGGCATCATGTACATGTGTACCAAGTATGGTGCTTTTACCATAATGTGCATGATTCACCCTATATGTGCTCTATATCCGCTGGACTATTTGTACTGTTTCTATACATCAGTCAAAGTCAGCATGTAATGGTCAATGTCATGTGACCTTTCAATCTCGCCTCAGCAGCAGACTCGTCTGGCTTTCCAGAAATGAACATTGGCGAGCTGAAGTGCAATCATATTATCTCAAGAGTTATTACATGACATCTGTCCGCACCCCATGTCAATGCAATATTCTATTCCGTAAACCTACGACATAGCAGGTGCTGCGGCATGCACCCGCGCGTTGCTCTTGGCAACGAATGGCCATGGAATACCCGGTAGGCGCCACACAGCGTGAAACGGTTGTACACTGATGTTGCCTTCGCTCGAGGGCTTGAGGCTTTTATTTACGTCATTTGTGTGTTCAGTATAATCAATGACAATAATGAATTATAGACAATGCAGTCTGGTCATTTCCTCTTTGCGCATCTTCTTTTTACAGAGATTTGCAAACGGTGGTGGGGGAAAAAAAAGAAAATTAAATGTCCTTGTAAATCAGAAAAGAAGGGTCGAAAAATATTTGAGTTACCATGTTTAATTCAAGATCAAGGAAGGAAAAATATATCATAAGGATTACATCAGTTCAGGAGATATTCAGTGTGTATTCTGTTTCTCATTTAGCCCTCCGGATGTGAGCCATCATTATGTTAACATCATCTAAAGAAGGCAATTAAAAAAACAAATGCTGAACAAAGATTCATAATAATAATATTCTGTGATACATTGGTAGAAAACAATAACAATGGCCCTCCTCCGTCTGTGGCATTCTAGTGGGGGTTAGTGTGCAACAAAAAGAACTCGCGCTCTGTGGTATGTCTTTTGATTACAAGCGTTGCGACACCACTGCACGCTGCATCGAATCAGAGATTCTGCATGGGTAGCTATATTACCCAACAGCGTTTGCTGCAAATTTCAGCGATTGGTTTTTAATTTCTCCGTCCATTAACGTCCTCATGGTAGTCACTTAGCCGTGTGTAGAGAAGTATACATGGTATAAAAATCACTCTGATGACCTCTGAATAATCGACGATACGTCAGGCCAGCACCTGAAGGGAAACATTGAAATCGGAAATGGTAGTACTAATTACATACTAAATTGGATGAGGTACGTTCGCTTAATACGAAACACTCTTCGCGTAGATGAGGAAAGTTCTGTCGGAGGTATTACTACTCGCATGAAACCGTATCCGTATTTGCGTGTATTTCTGATTACAGCTGGTCTGGACGCGAGTGGCAGGATCGTTGACGATCTACCATCTGAGAGAACATTGATATCGATATTGCTCGAATCGCGGTTTAGTTTAGGAAGCGAGAAGCCTGAGAACTACGATCATGAACGAGTAACGACATCTTCCTTGATCGATGTTGCTATCGCTTTACGCTGCCAGGGAAATATCTACACCTTAAATCGACACGTCACCTGACATGGAGGTCAATGCAAATGGTATGTACTATAATATGTAGCATCCAATAATTTACAGTGGTTTTTTTTTTCAGATTAAAACGATTCTCATCATGGATTAGGGGACAATTGAGTGCCATCATTACTGCGAGCATACAATCTTAAAAAAATGTAGTTATATGTGGAAGAACTCACAAATCATCGCCATTATTGCCTGAAAATGTCTTAATGTGAAATGCACCAAACTAGATTATACACTATGCTCGACAAAAGCAGAATAAGATAAGAAAGAAGTGCATGAGCAGTGATGAAGATGCACATTCAAAAATAATTTGAGTTTGTAGCGGAGTATAGTCTAGAATGGTGAATGCATGAGAGGATAGACCCGCCATTTGGTATAACAGACCAGGGTGTCGTTTTATTAAAAGATAAAATTGATTGTAAATCACAGGCTTATGATAGAAATCAACTAAATAATCAATTACAACTCTTCATAAAACAGGACCCAGAACAAAACAAAAGAAAAATGTCATGGTCATTATAGCGCAAGTGCGTGCGCTCTCGAGAGCAAAACTAATGAAAGTCATGCGATTGCAATTCAACCGATCATAAAGATCATTTATTATGAGTTTACCATGATATTGGTGTGCCACATAAATGTCTGGGCAAGCAAAAGAAAAGAAAAAAAAATAATAATATAGTGCTCTTCTAATGAAAAAGAGCAGTGATATCATTGTGACAATACAAATAGGAGAGAGGCAGAGATGGAGAGCGAGGAGGGCATGGAGGGGATGTAATTTTGTGTGAGCCATGATGGGAATATTGATACCGTCAAGCTTTCGAAGTTATGATATCTCGAAATGAATGTTTCATTGCTTGTTCAAGGTGCTTTGATATATTATTTCCAAGTCAATCGCGCTTAACCCCCACCCCTCCTTTCACCTGTTCCAAATTTAGGGCGTACACTGATTAAAAGTTATGCTCTTCTGCCTTTCCAGTAATATGGATGAATGTGTTTCTTCTTTTTCTGCAAAGTAATCTATGCGCAATCAAGCCAGTTCGTATAAGTTACTTTCTGCACATGAGCGGGTTCCAACTGCCGATCAGATCAATTCGATCAAGCCTGACCAGCTTATTTTGGTCTGCCTTTGGCTCGCTCGGCAAGGGTGATCGGGAGCGATCGGGGTCGATCCACCTTGATCGACATTGGTCCGGCTTTCTACACGACAATTTTTGACATGTCAAAAAATATCGTGTACTAACCTACACTAACCTACATGCTTTGATACAGAGTACACATAATTTGCACGAACAATGTGCCACTAATACAACTTACTAATAGAAATTTTGTTCATTACTACAGACTTGTCTTCTGCTGGTCTGTAAAAGCCATAATGCGTTTATTTGTTATCTGTCAATCGAAATAAATGACTTTTGCTTAAACCAGCTCTGTGCCATGGTTATGTCATTCTATTTCATTTCATTTATTTCCCATATCAAAATGATACAAAAAATCATGATAAAGTAATAGCAAGGATTTATACAAGTAGCTGAAAAGGCATCTATATAGTACAATGAAGTAAATGCGAACAATAACAAAGGTGCATTTGAAATAAACGTCAAATAGCCAAATAACATACTATGCATGTTACACATCCTGCATATTATACATATCCACACGTATACATGCAAATATTTGGATCTTCCTATAGAATCTAGGAGAATTGAAGCATGACATGATTGTCATTTTGATTCACTATATACCATGCACCTCTCTACCTCTCTTGAAACGCATACACACACCGTCTATCACCATGGAAACGCTTCGCTGTCTCTAGCGATCCTTCCCTTAGTCATCTCATACGAAGAGAGGGAAACATAGCCTGAATAAGTGCTGGATTCGAATAAAGAAAAATCATTCAAGTATACTAACCTTACCCAACCAGAAGAGCCAGCGTTTAAGTACTGTAATACATCATGTATTCCATATTGTTGCGTGTTTGAATGGACATGGTGTTGTTCGAGGAAGTGAGATGGTTTAGAGCCTTTAAAAATGATGATAAAAATAGACTCTATGTTGCCTCTCCTGTTTTTCGTTCTGTTAATACCGCCTCATCTACACGCATCAAAGCTGCAGCTCTTAAACCCTTTTTAGATACGGGTGTTGCATGTATACAACCCCTCTTCCTTTGCAATGAAATGACTCTATATGCCTGCTAGCTAGGCGAGTGTATAGAACAAGCCTCACCAGCAATACATTTCAAGTGATTATAAAGTGAAAAGAGGATTACAGCCAGCCACGAAGAAGAATATATACCCTCTATATCTAGCCGAGTGGTAAACTCATATAACAATCTCTTTATGATGTTATGAGCACTAAGGCATGGAAGCATTTAATCTCCACGTATTTATATCTAAACGCATGGGCATACATTATGATTATTATACACTTCAATACAATTTCAGCAAGCATAGCTTTTGTGGGTAAGACAGATTAATAGTAATAATGCAGATTAATAACAATGAGACAGCTATTTTCTGCATTTCTGCATTTTCTGCTTATTTTTAAAATAGAGGATAATGTTGATAACATTTATAAATGACGACTGAAGAAGCAGTCGTTGTATATAGTATAGTAGTAGTAGTCATGATAATGATAACGATGATGATGATAATAATAATAATAATAATAAAGATAAGAAAATAACGATGATTATAACTTTGCTTCTAATACTGATAATCATACAACAATGATAACAGTTATGATCATACCTATATATCGGGATGATTGTTATATTTATGATAATTGTTGTTATTACCAAAATTTGAGACAAATTTACAGAATAATAGAATAAATGCTTATTTCTCATCTAAATGATACTTCGGGTAACTTGATACGTGAAATCCTGATACCATAAGTCGACATCTCGAGGCAAGCTGTAAAATGGCTATAGGAAAAACCATGCACAAACGAGCAATGCACCATTCCCCTGCAAACATTGTACAATAAATTCTAGACGAAAATCAGATTCAGCGCCTTTTGTTAGGAATTCCTAAGTCATAGGCCATTCAAATCTGGTTACTGATGCCCATGAATATGAAAAAACACTCTATATCCAATAATCGGATACCCTATTTCTTTGCATTGTAGCTTTAATCAAGTGAGACAGATCTTTACAAGAACATAGTATAGAGAAAAAAGAGCAAGTATTGGGTTGTGCCAAAAAATGTCATAAGATTAATGTTTTGGTGATGATAATTTATAGCAAGTATAATTTTCACCTTAGGAAAACAATACAAAACTTTCATTTTTCTATTGTTTCATACTTTGTTTCATATTGTAAGATTCTCTATCGACCCCTGATCAGGAGTATGAGAGTCTCAGCAAGAACATAATTATTTACAATAAATGAATACAAATGTTTCAATTGTGAATTCATTAATTTTCTTTTTAAAACCACTACAAACTAGTATATCGTTGTATTTAGCACAAATACATTGTAAAACGCACTAGTTGTTTAACCACCCTGCCATGCACTTCTTGTAGTTACATTCATTCAGGTAACTGCATTACATATAGATAGATAGATATAGCTTTCATTAATAAATGATCTAGAGATTTTTGTAGATCAATATTACTATTCTAATGAATTTAATAAGGTTTTTTTTGTTTTCTTTTCTTACTTTCACTTTCATAATCCGATTTGATGACATCTTTTAATTATTTCAGCCTATCTACTGTTGCAAATTTGAGCATGGCACGAAATTTCACTTGAAAGAATTGAATGGATAAGTTTGCTATACCGTCATTTTAAAAATTCTGCGATACAAAGTTTTCAGGGTTACAGGTGGAGAGAAGACAGCTGTGTGCAAACAAAAAGAAATAAAAGTCTTCTCTAGAAAGCCCTTTTACTGTTATTGAAGCTCAGTCTGAAGGTGGCATGTGTGTGTGTTTTTTTTTGTGTGGTTTTTGTTTTCTTTTTTTTTTTTTGGGGGGGGGGGAGTTCCTTACGAGTTCTGTAAGCAATTGAATCAAAATGACAATTACACATGAGTGCGACTTTCCGCTGACCTTTTAAATGGTAGGCCCTATATACTGGTTGAGGTGAGGATTCAGATCTTAAGTTTGTGCGAGATACTTAGAAACCACTTTATAGAAATTTTAAAAAGCATACAATCTTAAGAGGAATTCAAAGTTTATTTGATCAAAAAAAAAAATCATCATTAAAAAAACGTTGGAAACCGGAAACTCCATCTCAACCGAAACTGCACCTTCCCTTGAACGAGTAACATGAGAGTAAATCAGTTCAATGTAATCCTGAATGACAAATGTATAAGATACATTAGAAAGGTAGAGAGATGGAGAGAGGGATGTGTATATGAGTATATACATAATATATACAGGGCTCCACACTAACTTTTTTATTTGGTGGCCCGATGGAGCCACCAAAATCATCAATTTCAAATTTTTGGTGGCCCGAGAGAAAAATTTGGTGGCCCCCCAAAAACAATAAAAAACATTAAAATTCCTGCTTTTTTTTTGATGAGTCAAATATTCAAGTTTTATCATAGTAAGAATTGGAAGCTGGACATATCTACTCATAAATAAACCTCAACAAACTCGCAACACTCACTCTCAGGCACTCATTCAGTCCTTTTCATCCATCCTTTAAACAAATTTAACTGCTGAATTTTAAGACTAAGTATTCATTGACAGGCACATGGGTTGCAACATCTTAACATAAATAAATGACACTTTTAAAAAAAAGAATTGGTGGCCCGAGGCGGGCCACCAAATTTGCCCTTTTTTTAAATTTGGTGGCCCGACTTTCATTTTTGGTGGCCCCGGGCCACCGGGCCACCGTTAGTGTCGAGCCCTCATATATATATATATATATATATATATATATATATATATATATATCAAACAAAGTGACATATGAAAATCCATAGATGATGCGTTATTGAAACCCTATCGCACTTTTATCCCCTCCCGTCATATAGCTCCATCACACAAGCAATCAATCAACGATAATGAAAGTTTCCCTATTCTGTGTTATTTGCATAATTATGGTGATGGATCTCAGTCATGGATCTCTACTCAAGTGCAAAGAACACACACCCCGAAGCTCCTCCACATTGACAAGTTAGTGGGTGATACATGAGGACCTGCATTTCACTATATTGCTTGAGATCAGAAACACGCACACATTATACATAAACAGCTCTAAGCACAAACACAGTAAAAGAAAACTTTTAGATTATTACTGTCTGAACTATTTTTCGAGTTGCCAACGGATTTAATACTATAAGTTGTGAGAAAAAGTGAGAAATTCGCATTGGCCTCGTAGCATCCATTCCGCTGCATAGGTAGAATGCACTGAGTCCAGAATTCATCAAAACAATGCTATTGTGAAGTGTTGCCGACGTACGTGTTAACGCGCCATTATAGTGGCGCCGCGCCATTCGTACGTATGAGTTCTACGGCATAACCTACTGCGAAGCCTTCTGACCAATTCAACTACTTGGGCGCCAAACGGCGTCGAGTGTACTCACGTGGACAGTGGAGGACCGCTGCTTGGCAACGCGGAGCTTCATCAGCGAGTTGAGCAAACTCTTGTTTCAACTGTGCCGTCGGAAATCATTGTAGCGTATGTGAGCATGTTGGATAAGAGGAAAACTCAGTGTCGCTTGACTCACATTTCCATTCAGTGCCAAAGACAGCTTGCGGGGAGGAATTACCACAGACATACATCTCTCGGTGTTCCTGCCTGCTAATTAGTTTTAACCTGTAGTTCGGATACGACGTCCAAAAGGTAGGCCAAAATATTTTCTTTTACGATGATATCTGCAGACCTGTTTACCCTCAGCTAATTTGTATAATTTCTGTTGTCAATGCTATGATATATCACTTTTGTAATTTATCCACACTCCACAGAATAATTATTTGATAAAAAAAAGTACCGCGAAATTCAGTTTCATTATTTGAGATTTATCATTATCGTAAATTTATCATTGTTTTATGCGAAGGAATCTCAGAAGTATCATGAAATTTTAAGGGTACAATATTGTTACTCAATGGATGAACAAAAGAAATCAATGAAACACAAATCTGTAAACAATAATCATGTCGTATACAGACGCACATAGAATAAGGTAACGGTTATTGCCAGCCTTTATTACACATTATGTTTACATGAATTTACACACACACATACAAACACACACACACAAACAAACAAACACACACACCTCATATACATATATACTAGTATGTATATATATATATATATATATATATATATGAAGTATATATACATGTATGTATATGTATATATATATATATATATATATATTTCATTTAAATCTATTTCCGTATTTCCGACTGAAAAAATGGATCATAATATGATTACACATTTGTGAAAAGTATTTTGAAAAAGGAAAATTCTAGAATTTGTATTTTTAGTCCAGCTGATATAGAAAAAAATCATGCACTTTATGGTAAAAGCACCATACTTGGTACACATGTACATGATGCCAATATAAGTCATTTCTGATATGGAAGCCACTCTGATTCTCCCTTTGGCGGCCGTGGCGGCCATTTTTCAAAATGGCCGCCATGTGATATAGCACTGGTGTGTATTTTGGAAACTATAAGTCCGATTGTCGTGATTCTTGTACCAAAGTATAGGTTTTGAGGGTCAAGGATTCCAATAAAATAATTTTTGAGAGGATAAAACCATGGCAACCTACTTATTGGCGGCCATTTTGAAAAAAATATGGCCACCATGTTAGATAAAAACATATCCTTAAAACGTATGGACAAAGGGTCATGACTCTGGTACCAACTTATATGTTTTTGGGGTCAAGGACTCCCATGAATTCAACTGTAAGTGAATATGAATCGCTTCATCCTACGTTTTGGCGGCCATTTTAATGCATATGGCTGCCATACAACAGAAAATGAAAATTGTATACCTTCGAACTCAAAAGATATATAATCACGATTCAAGTGTAAAAGTATAGTTTGGGGGTGAAGGTTTTCAATTTAATGATGTTTTAGCAAAGTGAATAGGTTCATCACATCCTTTGTTTTGGCGGCCATTTGATAAATATGGCCTCCCTCCAGTTATATAGCGTACGAGTGTTATGAAAGTGGGATGCCCATTGTGGATTGATTCTGGTGTAAACGTTTGTTTTAGAGTTCAACAATTACTTATTCACTCATTTTTAGTATTCTAATGTGGAACATCTGGGCATAGTTAACTTTGGAAGCATTTTGGAAAATATGCTCAACTTCCTTTATAGGATTTATGTGTGTACAGTGTATGTGAAAAACATGATCTTCACAATTTCATGTCTGAAGTACATATTTCTCACGATTATACAGTTTCTAGAAATATAGACTCTCGCTTTCTCTGGTCCCTGGACCATGGAATGAAAATCATAGTTTCCAACCAATATAGTACATCCGTTTCCTTTGGAAATATGACACTAAGTGTGAGAAAACCTCTAAAGCTTATTGGGTCACTTACATAAAATGTAAACACACTACAATTATCTATGCCTGTGATCTTCACAATTTCATGTCTGAAGTACATATTTCTCACGATTATACAGTTTCTAGAAATATAGACTCTCGCTTTCTCTGGTCCCTGGACCATGGAATGAATATCATAGTTTCCAACCAATATAGTACATCTGTTTCCTTTGGAAATATGACACTAAGTGTGAGAAAACTTCTAAAGCTTATTGGGTCACTTACATAAAATGTAAACACACTACAATTATGTATGCCTGTAAAATTCATGATTGACCAGGCTGTTCTGATACTTACAACTACACTGAATCTTATACATCAAACGATAAAGTAAATACAATAGGTAGTATACAATACATCTTTATAGGTTTACATCTAATTGTAATTTGCAGCGTAGTGGGTAAAGAATCAGCCTCATGATAACAAATCAGATCTTCTGCCAAAGTTTTGTATCCTATACCAACATCATTTCTTTTAGACAAAGCTGGACATGATAGGTTTTTTTGTGTCATCATCTTGACATATGAATATGATGTACTTGGTCCAATCTGTTTCTTTCCTGGGAGCTGGTTTGTCTCGGTTGAAATGAGCTTTGCTTTTGAAGCCATGATATCCTACAAATAAACCCAATTACCAATTACTTAAAAAGATAACATTTTATGTAAATGTGCTTCACAGAGGTAAAGCAAAAAAATTATGTGTACATTTTTTCTAGAAATGTGACAAACATTTTCGTTAAATGGATTTGTGGTTGTGAATTTTACCTTTTGATGTACAGTAATTTGTAAAGAACAAGAACAAGGAAAAATCAAATCATCTGTTTCTGTGTGTAGTTCTACTCTGAATACATTACTTGTTATAGTTGATCTATATGCATTAATTTTTATCAATGATTTTAGCCTCTTGAACTGAATTTCACCCTACCCTAACCCCAAAGAAACTATACAAATATGTATTTCATGCATTTGCCATTCTCATATGGAATAAGGATTAAGGTTTCATAATTCAAAAGCAACTTCTACAGGTAAATGGACAGTGGGCGTTTCAACGCAATTTTATAACGTAACAGCACCCATCCAAAATATAAACTACAAGAAAAATTATGCTAATTTATGAATTTAAGGAAAACCTCAAAGAAATACAAATGTTGGGGTTCATAATTATTGGAAGATAAAACTGCAGAATGAAATATTCAGTATATCGATCTTTCTACTTACCATCAGCACCAGTAGAAATACTGAAGACATTCTCCAAAGCGCACCTGCATCTACATAATTATGCATTAACGTTCATCACTGCTCATCAATGGATGATCAGGAACAATAATTGTTTTGGATTGTCAGAGCTCATTCGATTCCTTTATATGATTCCTTATAATTTTGTGTAACAGTTTTGACAAGGTCATACTATGAAATAATGAAAAAGAACTGAGAACTTTAGAAATCAATAGGTCTTATAAGACTGCAATAATCATGTTTTTGTGGCTGGAAACTATGACATTACACTTATTGTGCTCTCCTGTCTATGCATCCAAAATTGGGGGGAAAGCCTTCTATTCCATTCTCACCATTTACTCTACCTAACTGATATTCAACATAATTATCTTTATAGTATTCCAGTTATGTAACAATTGTACTTATGTGATGTTCAATACCTATACTTGAACAGTGAATGTGATAGAGGTATGATCAATCAACAACAATCAATGAACAATAAAGAACTAAACGCCGCAACAACAAAGGAGGTTCATTTACCAATAAAAGGTGAACGATTCTTGTCAATGGGACAATACATATGGCAAGTGAGGGTGTATATGTATATGTATATATAATAATAATAATAATAATAATTATATATGGTGGCCCCTCAGAAAACGGAAAGGAATATTTTTTTCGAAACCAAAACGAAATTGTCCAATTTGGTTGAGTTCTTTTCTTTCTAGACATGTTTTTGTTGATCATTAATTTTTTACTTTATTTTATCAAAGCTCAGCAACGGAGACTACCCAACAATTGAAGGTGAATTTTCAACAATAATCCTATTCAAGCATTCCACATTGTGATGTGAGGCCTCAATTCTTTGTTAGTCTCCCAAGGCAGTGGCTTTTGTTCGATGCTGAAATTTGTTGAATTGAGCTAAGAAATTTACGCTCAACCCGTCTTTACAAAAACATCTGTAGAATAAAAACTACTCAACCAAATCGGATGATTTTGGTGTCATTCTTCTTCTAGATAAATTCTCTATAACTTTATGTCATTCATTTTTTCATAAAGTAATGCAAATGTGCAAATTATTTGCGAAAACTCGCGTTTCCATTAATTCTATGCCACACTGTATGTAATGTGTGTGTGTGCGTGTGTGTGTGTGTGTGTGTGTGTGTGTTGTTGTTGTTGTTGTTCATTTTCCATCTGTGAAGATGGCTGGATAGCCCATATTCAGCTACACTAAGCTGGTCTTCCATGGGGTCCAGTTGGATGTGGGGTGGGACCACCTCACCGGGTTAGACACCCTGCTCTTTGCGATGAATGAATGAAGCGGGATCTTTTACGTGCATGAGCTGTGACTCTCTCATACACGGGACCTCCATTTTATGTCCTATCCGAGGGACAGAGTGTTTTGCCTCTTGCTAGAGGGGACGGTATGTTTACACACAACATTGCTCAGTCCAGACTCGGGTTCGAACCCGGGCCGCGTGATCGTGAGGCAGACGCGCTACCGACTGAGCCAACTCACCGCCCTTAACTCGCGTTTCCATTAATTCTATGCCACACTGTATGTAATGTGTGTGTGTGCGTGTGTGTGTGTGTGTGTGTGTGTGTGTGTACTCTATGTAATGTCGCAGTCATATTTATCAAAATGGACCTGAAAACGAGATGTGTTAGTTCTATTCATCAGCAAATGCTTGTTTAAAATCATTGACCCAATTAGTTTCAAAGACGTACAGTATAGTATTGCGGTGGCCGTGTTTTAAAATGGCAGCCAAAACATATAGGATGTGATGGTTGTATACACGAAAAGATGTATCCATATAAATAATTGAACCTCAAAAACATATTTTTGTACCAGAATCATGAAGATGGATCCATTGGTTTTAAAGATATATGAATAGAATGTAGAGCGGCAGCCATGCCTTTTTTCAAAATGGCCGCTAATAAGTAGGTTACCATGGTTTTATCCTCTCAAAAATTATTTTATTGGAATCCTTGACCCTCAAAACCTATACATTGGTACAAGAATCACGACAATCGGACTTGAAGTTTCCAAAATACACATCATTGCTATATCACATGGCGGCCATTTTGAAAAATAGCCGCCACGGCCGCCACAGGCAGAATCAGAATGGCTTCCATATCAGAAATGACTTGTATTTGGCATCATGTACATGTGTACCAAGTATGGTGCTTTTACCATAATGTGCATGATTCACCCTATATGTGCTCTATATCCGCTGGACTATTTGTACTGTTTCTATACATCAGTCAAAGTCAGCATGTAATGGTCAATGTCATGTGACCTTTCAATCTCGCCTCAGCAGCAGACTCGTCTGGCTTTCCAGAAATGGACATTGGCGAGCTGAAGTGCAATCATATTATCTCAAGAGTTATTACATGACATCTGTCCGCACCCCATGTCAATGCAATATTCTATTCCGTAAACCTACGACATAGCAGGTGCTGCGGCATGCACCCGCGCGTTGCTCTTGGCAACGAATGGCCATGGAATACCCGGTAGGCGCCACACAGCGTGAAACGGTTGTACACTGATGTTGCCTTCGCTCGAGGGCTTGAGGCTTTTATTTACGTCATTTGTGTGTTCAGTATAATCAATGACAATAATGAATTATAGACAATGCAGTCTGGTCATTTCCTCTTTGCGCATCTTCTTTTTACAGAGATTTGCAAACGGTGGTGGGGGAAAAAAAAGAAAATTAAATGTCCTTGTAAATCAGAAAAGAAGGGTCGAAAAATATTTGAGTTACCATGTTTAATTCAAGATCAAGGAAGGAAAAATATATCATAAGGATTACATCAGTTCAGGAGATATTCAGTGTGTATTCTGTTTCTCATTTAGCCCTCCGGATGTGAGCCATCATTATGTTAACATCATCTAAAGAAGGCAATTAAAAAAACAAATGCTGAACAAAGATTCATAATAATAATATTCTGTGATACATTGGTAGAAAACAATAACAATGGCCCTCCTCCGTCTGTGGCATTCTAGTGGGGGTTAGTGTGCAACAAAAAGAACTCGCGCTCTGTGGTATGTCTTTTGATTACAAGCGTTGCGACACCACTGCACGCTGCATCGAATCAGAGATTCTGCATGGGTAGCTATATTACCCAACAGCGTTTGCTGCAAATTTCAGCGATTGGTTTTTAATTTCTCCGTCCATTAACGTCCTCATGGTAGTCACTTAGCCGTGTGTAGAGAAGTATACATGGTATAAAAATCACTCTGATGACCTCTGAATAATCGACGATACGTCAGGCCAGCACCTGAAGGGAAACATTGAAATCGGAAATGGTAGTACTAATTACATACTAAATTGGATGAGGTACGTTCGCTTAATACGAAACACTCTTCGCGTAGATGAGGAAAGTTCTGTCGGAGGTATTACTACTCGCATGAAACCGTATCCGTATTTGCGTGTATTTCTGATTACAGCTGGTCTGGACGCGAGTGGCAGGATCGTTGACGATCTACCATCTGAGAGAACATTGATATCGATATTGCTCGAATCGCGGTTTAGTTTAGGAAGCGAGAAGCCTGAGAACTACGATCATGAACGAGTAACGACATCTTCCTTGATCGATGTTGCTATCGCTTTACGCTGCCAGGGAAATATCTACACCTTAAATCGACACGTCACCTGACATGGAGGTCAATGCAAATGGTATGTACTATAATATGTAGCATCCAATAATTTACAGTGGTTTTTTTTTTCAGATTAAAACGATTCTCATCATGGATTAGGGGACAATTGAGTGCCATCATTACTGCGAGCATACAATCTTAAAAAAATGTAGTTATATGTGGAAGAACTCACAAATCATCGCCATTATTGCCTGAAAATGTCTTAATGTGAAATGCACCAAACTAGATTATACACTATGCTCGACAAAAGCAGAATAAGATAAGAAAGAAGTGCATGAGCAGTGATGAAGATGCACATTCAAAAATAATTTGAGTTTGTAGCGGAGTATAGTCTAGAATGGTGAATGCATGAGAGGATAGACCCGCCATTTGGTATAACAGACCAGGGTGTCGTTTTATTAAAAGATAAAATTGATTGTAAATCACAGGCTTATGATAGAAATCAACTAAATAATCAATTACAACTCTTCATAAAACAGGACCCAGAACAAAACAAAAGAAAAATGTCATGGTCATTATAGCGCAAGTGCGTGCGCTCTCGAGAGCAAAACTAATGAAAGTCATGCGATTGCAATTCAACCGATCATAAAGATCATTTATTATGAGTTTACCATGATATTGGTGTGCCACATAAATGTCTGGGCAAGCAAAAGAAAAGAAAAAAAAATAATAATATAGTGCTCTTCTAATGAAAAAGAGCAGTGATATCATTGTGACAATACAAATAGGAGAGAGGCAGAGATGGAGAGCGAGGAGGGCATGGAGGGGATGTAATTTTGTGTTTCCTTTTTTTTTCAGCTTTACATTATCCAACTTTCACTTTTTTATACTTCTACCTCATTTCCTTCACTAACAATATCCAAAATTGGTTATCATTATCATAACCACACATTTGATATCATTACAACAAAACCACTGTTTACAAACGTATTACTCTTACAACAATCAATATCACGTTCAGCCCCACACCCCCCCCCCCCCAAAAAAAAAAACCTTATATATTATCATTGTTACTTAAAACATTGATTTCAAATTTTAAAACAATTGGTCAAACATAAAAAAGAAAGAATCTTCATATATCACAGATCACATAACACAGAACATAAAAAGGCAGGTATTGCACTATTGTGTGTGGCAGTATTGCACTGGCTGAGTCAGAAAAGTTTGCCTGAGACTTAAAAAAATGGCACATGACATATGAGGAAAAATGGAAAATTGGAAATGAAGTCAACAATGACCATAAAAACATATTCTGTGCTTATTTTACATATACTGGTTATTTGCACTTGTTGATGCAGAGGTTGTTATAAACATTTCTCAAATACTGTATGACAAAAATATATATTGCATTCATGTCATTCATCAGAAAAGAAAAAAAAAACAAAACTTAATCACTTACACCATTACATTTATATCAAAAGACTTGTTAAAACATAAAGCAGAAGAAAAAAAAACTTCACATATCACATGATTCAAATCATTAAAAAAAATACAGGCAAGCGTGCATTTCAATCAGACAAAAAAAGGAAAAGATTAATACTGTAAAAAAAAAAACGGCAGGTGAGAGAGAAAGAACATCCTAACTGGCAAACAAACAAACCATATGTTTGGATATCAGAGGAGGACATTTAAAAAAGAAAAAAAAATTGTTCTTGAGATTTGGATTTCTGTCCCTTCCATTTGTTGGTGCAGGTGGTGCTACAAACACTTCTATCACATTAAACTCGGTTACTTTAGCACATGCACACACTCTATACCGTATCTGCACACCACATGTGTTTAAAAAGGGTCCTAATTTACAATGTGTTGTTAAAAGATACACCATAGGCAAGCACACGCACTCCCACACACGCCCACACACCCTCACACACACACACACACGCACACACACACACACACACACTCACACAACATAACTATTCATTTAACAAGCGAATTAAATGAGGAATAGCACTGGTCTTATGTCTTTCAGTTCTGTACCGGACAGTGGTGAATTTCTGTTTACTTCTTGTATTGTGTGAGTGATTACGGGGTGGCGGAAGCAGGTGGTGCAACTTGGAGGATGGATCCAGGAGGGTCCTCGCGAAGGACACACAGAGGTCTCGCCGCCTGTCACTGAGGGTGGGGAGGTGCAGAGTGTCCCTAGCGTCTGAATAGCTGGAATAGCTTCGACCAATGATGATTCTGCAGGCTCGCTTTTGTATGCGCTCAATCAAGTCGACCTGTTTCTTGATGAGAGCCGCGGCCCAAACAGGAACAGCGTATTCTAGAATTGGTCTAACGGTGGACAGATAGACTGTTAGGAGGTCAGCTGGGGGGAGGCCGTGGAACTTAAGTCTGCGCAGAATGAAGAGTCGACTGTTGCCCTTGCAGACCATGCTGCTGACCTGGGTGTCCCATTTCAAATTTGATTGGATGAACACTCCTAGTAGCTTAACAACTTTGTTGTTCTCCAGCACTTGGTCGTCAAGCGTTATGATGGTTGGTGGTGGAAGCGCCCTTGCAAAACATATATCCATGTTTGCACACTTCTTCAAGTTAAGACACATGTTACTATCGGTTGCCCATTGTTGTAGTTTCATTAGTTTATCTGGCAGTGAAGATTGGCTGTTGATATTCCGACATTCGACCACCGTTAGGTCGTCCACGTATTTGTAGTGTCGGGTATCAGTAGGCGCGTGGCTCACCTCGTCGTTGTTGAAGACGTCGTTGATTAAGGCAGCAAAGACAACTGGTCCTAGCTTCGTACCCTGCGGGACTCCTGACGTGAGGATACAAGGGTGAGCCATGATGGGAATATTGATACCGTCAAGCTTTCGAAGTTATGATATCTCGAAATGAATGTTTCATTGCTTGTTCAAGGTGCTTTGATATATTATTTCCAAGTCAATCGCGCTTAACCCCCACCCCTCCTTTCACCTGTTCCAAATTTAGGGCGTACACTGATTAAAAGTTATGCTCTTCTGCCTTTCCAGTAATATGGATGAATGTGTTTCTTCTTTTTCTGCAAAGTAATCTATGCGCAATCAAGCCAGTTCGTATAAGTTACTTTCTGCACATGAGCGGGTTCCAACTGCCGATCAGATCAATTCGATCAAGCCTGACCAGCTTATTTTGGTCTGCCTTTGGCTCGCTCGGCAAGGGTGATCGGGAGCGATCGGGGTCGATCCACCTTGATCGACATTGGTCCGGCTTTCTACACGACAATTTTTGACATGTCAAAAAATATCGTGTACTAACCTACACTAACCTACATGCTTTGATACAGAGTACACATAATTTGCACGAACAATGTGCCACTAATACAACTTACTAATAGAAATTTTGTTCATTACTACAGACTTGTCTTCTGCTGGTCTGTAAAAGCCATAATGCGTTTATTTGTTATCTGTCAATCGAAATAAATGACTTTTGCTTAAACCAGCTCTGTGCCATGGTTATGTCATTCTATTTCATTTCATTTATTTCCCATATCAAAATGATACAAAAAATCATGATAAAGTAATAGCAAGGATTTATACAAGTAGCTGAAAAGGCATCTATATAGTACAATGAAGTAAATGCGAACAATAACAAAGGTGCATTTGAAATAAACGTCAAATAGCCAAATAACATACTATGCATGTTACACATCCTGCATATTATACATATCCACACGTATACATGCAAATATTTGGATCTTCCTATAGAATCTAGGAGAATTGAAGCATGACATGATTGTCATTTTGATTCACTATATACCATGCACCTCTCTACCTCTCTTGAAACGCATACACACACCGTCTATCACCATGGAAACGCTTCGCTGTCTCTAGCGATCCTTCCCTTAGTCATCTCATACGAAGAGAGGGAAACATAGCCTGAATAAGTGCTGGATTCGAATAAAGAAAAATCATTCAAGTATACTAACCTTACCCAACCAGAAGAGCCAGCGTTTAAGTACTGTAATACATCATGTATTCCATATTGTTGCGTGTTTGAATGGACATGGTGTTGTTCGAGGAAGTGAGATGGTTTAGAGCCTTTAAAAATGATGATAAAAATAGACTCTATGTTGCCTCTCCTGTTTTTCGTTCTGTTAATACCGCCTCATCTACACGCATCAAAGCTGCAGCTCTTAAACCCTTTTTAGATACGGGTGTTGCATGTATACAACCCCTCTTCCTTTGCAATGAAATGACTCTATATGCCTGCTAGCTAGGCGAGTGTATAGAACAAGCCTCACCAGCAATACATTTCAAGTGATTATAAAGTGAAAAGAGGATTACAGCCAGCCACGAAGAAGAATATATACCCTCTATATCTAGCCGAGTGGTAAACTCATATAACAATCTCTTTATGATGTTATGAGCACTAAGGCATGGAAGCATTTAATCTCCACGTATTTATATCTAAACGCATGGGCATACATTATGATTATTATACACTTCAATACAATTTCAGCAAGCATAGCTTTTGTGGGTAAGACAGATTAATAGTAATAATGCAGATTAATAACAATGAGACAGCTATTTTCTGCATTTCTGCATTTTCTGCTTATTTTTAAAATAGAGGATAATGTTGATAACATTTATAAATGACGACTGAAGAAGCAGTCGTTGTATATAGTATAGTAGTAGTAGTCATGATAATGATAACGATGATGATGATAATAATAATAATAATAATAAAGATAAGAAAATAACGATGATTATAACTTTGCTTCTAATACTGATAATCATACAACAATGATAACAGTTATGATCATACCTATATATCGGGATGATTGTTATATTTATGATAATTGTTGTTATTACCAAAATTTGAGACAAATTTACAGAATAATAGAATAAATGCTTATTTCTCATCTAAATGATACTTCGGGTAACTTGATACGTGAAATCCTGATACCATAAGTCGACATCTCGAGGCAAGCTGTAAAATGGCTATAGGAAAAACCATGCACAAACGAGCAATGCACCATTCCCCTGCAAACATTGTACAATAAATTCTAGACGAAAATCAGATTCAGCGCCTTTTGTTAGGAATTCCTAAGTCATAGGCCATTCAAATCTGGTTACTGATGCCCATGAATATGAAAAAACACTCTATATCCAATAATCGGATACCCTATTTCTTTGCATTGTAGCTTTAATCAAGTGAGACAGATCTTTACAAGAACATAGTATAGAGAAAAAAGAGCAAGTATTGGGTTGTGCCAAAAAATGTCATAAGATTAATGTTTTGGTGATGATAATTTATAGCAAGTATAATTTTCACCTTAGGAAAACAATACAAAACTTTCATTTTTCTATTGTTTCATACTTTGTTTCATATTGTAAGATTCTCTATCGACCCCTGATCAGGAGTATGAGAGTCTCAGCAAGAACATAATTATTTACAATAAATGAATACAAATGTTTCAATTGTGAATTCATTAATTTTCTTTTTAAAACCACTACAAACTAGTATATCGTTGTATTTAGCACAAATACATTGTAAAACGCACTAGTTGTTTAACCACCCTGCCATGCACTTCTTGTAGTTACATTCATTCAGGTAACTGCATTACATATAGATAGATAGATATAGCTTTCATTAATAAATGATCTAGAGATTTTTGTAGATCAATATTACTATTCTAATGAATTTAATAAGGTTTTTTTTGTTTTCTTTTCTTACTTTCACTTTCATAATCCGATTTGATGACATCTTTTAATTATTTCAGCCTATCTACTGTTGCAAATTTGAGCATGGCACGAAATTTCACTTGAAAGAATTGAATGGATAAGTTTGCTATACCGTCATTTTAAAAATTCTGCGATACAAAGTTTTCAGGGTTACAGGTGGAGAGAAGACAGCTGTGTGCAAACAAAAAGAAATAAAAGTCTTCTCTAGAAAGCCCTTTTACTGTTATTGAAGCTCAGTCTGAAGGTGGCATGTGTGTGTGTTTTTTTTTGTGTGGTTTTTGTTTTCTTTTTTTTTTTGGGGGGGGGGGGAGTTCCTTACGAGTTCTGTAAGCAATTGAATCAAAATGACAATTACACATGAGTGCGACTTTCCGCTGACCTTTTAAATGGTAGGCCCTATATACTGGTTGAGGTGAGGATTCAGATCTTAAGTTTGTGCGAGATACTTAGAAACCACTTTATAGAAATTTTAAAAAGCATACAATCTTAAGAGGAATTCAAAGTTTATTTGATCAAAAAAAAAAATCATCATTAAAAAAACGTTGGAAACCGGAAACTCCATCTCAACCGAAACTGCACCTTCCCTTGAACGAGTAACATGAGAGTAAATCAGTTCAATGTAATCCTGAATGACAAATGTATAAGATACATTAGAAAGGTAGAGAGATGGAGAGAGGGATGTGTATATGAGTATATACATAATATATACAGGGCTCCACACTAACTTTTTTATTTGGTGGCCCGATGGAGCCACCAAAATCATCAATTTCAAATTTTTGGTGGCCCGAGAGAAAAATTTGGTGGCCCCCCAAAAACAATAAAAAACATTAAAATTCCTGCTTTTTTTTTGATGAGTCAAATATTCAAGTTTTATCATAGTAAGAATTGGAAGCTGGACATATCTACTCATAAATAAACCTCAACAAACTCGCAACACTCACTCTCAGGCACTCATTCAGTCCTTTTCATCCATCCTTTAAACAAATTTAACTGCTGAATTTTAAGACTAAGTATTCATTGACAGGCACATGGGTTGCAACATCTTAACATAAATAAATGACACTTTTAAAAAAAAGAATTGGTGGCCCGAGGCGGGCCACCAAATTTGCCCTTTTTTAAAATTTGGTGGCCCGACTTTCATTTTTGGTGGCCCCGGGCCACCGGGCCACCGTTAGTGTCGAGCCCTCATATATATATCAAACAAAGTGACATATGAAAATCCATAGATGATGCGTTATTGAAACCCTATCGCACTTTTATCCCCTCCCGTCATATAGCTCCATCACACAAGCAATCAATCAACGATAATGAAAGTTTCCCTATTCTGTGTTATTTGCATAATTATGGTGATGGATCTCAGTCATGGATCTCTACTCAAGTGCAAAGAACACACACCCCGAAGCTCCTCCACATTGACAAGTTAGTGGGTGATACATGAGGACCTGCATTTCACTATATTGCTTGAGATCAGAAACACGCACACATTATACATAAACAGCTCTAAGCACAAACACAGTAAAAGAAAACTTTTAGATTATTACTGTCTGAACTATTTTTCGAGTTGCCAACGGATTTAATACTATAAGTTGTGAGAAAAAGTGAGAAATTCGCATTGGCCTCGTAGCATCCATTCCGCTGCATAGGTAGAATGCACTGAGTCCAGAATTCATCAAAACAATGCTATTGTGAAGTGTTGCCGACGTACGTGTTAACGCGCCATTATAGTGGCGCCGCGCCATTCGTACGTATGAGTTCTACGGCATAACCTACTGCGAAGCCTTCTGACCAATTCAACTACTTGGGCGCCAAACGGCGTCGAGTGTACTCACGTGGACAGTGGAGGACCGCTGCTTGGCAACGCGGAGCTTCATCAGCGAGTTGAGCAAACTCTTGTTTCAACTGTGCCGTCGGAAATCATTGTAGCGTATGTGAGCATGTTGGATAAGAGGAAAACTCAGTGTCGCTTGACTCACATTTCCATTCAGTGCCAAAGACAGCTTGCGGGGAGGAATTACCACAGACATACATCTCTCGGTGTTCCTGCCTGCTAATTAGTTTTAACCTGTAGTTCGGATACGACGTCCAAAAGGTAGGCCAAAATATTTTCTTTTACGATGATATCTGCAGACCTGTTTACCCTCAGCTAATTTGTATAATTTCTGTTGTCAATGCTATGATATATCACTTTTGTAATTTATCCACACTCCACAGAATAATTATTTGATAAAAAAAAGTACCGCGAAATTCAGTTTCATTATTTGAGATTTATCATTATCGTAAATTTATCATTGTTTTATGCGAAGGAATCTCAGAAGTATCATGAAATTTTAAGGGTACAATATTGTTACTCAATGGATGAACAAAAGAAATCAATGAAACACAAATCTGTAAACAATAATCATGTCGTATACAGACGCACATAGAATAAGGTAACGGTTATTGCCAGCCTTTATTACACATTATGTTTACATGAATTTACACACACACATACAAACACACACACACAAACAAACAAACACACACACCTCATATACATATATACTAGTATGTATATATATATATATATATATATATATATATGTATATGTATATGTATATATACATGTATGTATATGTATATATATATATATATATATATTTCATTTAAATCTATTTCCGTATTTCCGACTGAAAAAAAATACATTAGAAATCATTAGAATGATGCATGATGTCTAGATTGGATGCACAATAAAAATGTTACTAACATAACAACAAAGCCATCAATCTATGAATTTGAATCAAAGTAAAAATCACAAAGAACTGTTCTAGAACCTATTCAAACGCGAGCTAGTTTTTAAAGTGTAGGTCCCAATAGAAACCAATAAAAACAAGATAAAGAACACGGATACAAATTAGGACGAAACAAAAAAGGGGGAGGATAGCATCAGGGAATATTGCAAATTCATCTCAAATGCAATCATAGAAGAACGAATAAAACCATACATTATACAATACACATATTCTTTTCTTCTTTTTTTTTTGGAATTGTTATTCTATCTTGTCCAAACTTTTTCTTATCCGATATCTTTCTTTTACTTCTACGGATTTTTCCATTCCAATCAATTCAATTTAATTCAATTTAATTTGGTTCATTTTTTTTTTTCATTTTCTTCTTTCGACTGAACATAACACGATATACGAAAATTAAAATTATAATCTTAAGTCCACAATGGCAATAGTGACTGTAGGATGAAAATGAGAGGTATTCATCAAATTGACAGCATGTAATCATTATATAATAGTTTCAAACCAAATTTGTCACATTCTTCATGCTCTGAGGGGACAAAAAAAGAGAGATCCACTTTGATAAAAGGCTTACAACCATATATTTTTATTCAGGTGCCGTCATTTCTCTAATGTTTCTACAACCAGAACCGTAAATTCGATATCGTCTAATATTATATACCATTATGACTATAGTTTGTAAATATGTGTGTATTTTTTTCTGTTCACAAATGACAAACTGCAATTTGTGTTCATATGATTTACAAAATAACCCTTTATGAGAAATAAGAAAATGAACTGAATTGCAATGAATTATGAAATGAATGGATTTGCAGATTGACAATTCATACCAGTTTCAGATGAATATTGATATTTAAGGTGATGTGTGCAATTCCTTCTTCAACTCACCTGACATTGTTCATCATGATGGCTCATGATGGCCGTCTAAAACCTCCATTCCTTCTTTTCCCTTACATGTTGCCTTAGTGATACATCTGTATGATCATTTTGATATTATAAAAAAAAATTGTACCATCATACTCAATGACAATGATCACCATGAAATGAAATTCTCATGTTGATTTTTTATTTCTCTTTTGTCTGTATTACACGTTATATTTCAATTACTGGTAAGATTGAAGGACAACATCAGAAATACATGCAAACTAAAACAAAAACAGATGGCAATGAGACAAATCTGATCCACTGAAGGTGAATTTAATTCCGTGATAAGAACACATCCATTTTAGACACTGCTGAAGGACACTCGAGAATACACCGACCGTGCTCGCCAAGGGAAGCGTCTGCCTTAGTTTCCGTTCATTTTCTCCTTCAGAGACGAGCTGAAAAAAAAAACAACAACTGTATCTTAATGAAATGAGAGAACGCGACACCATGTCTTTCTATCGGATGATATTGTTACAGCAAATATCAACCAGTAGTCAAAATTTGCACTTCATATTGTGTGCTATTCAAACAATGTCTGTACCTGGTGTGTTGATGTGGATGTGTGTGTGTAAGGGAGAAAAAGGAAGAGAGGACGAGTAGTGTATGCCTATACAGATATGGCGGTTTTTTACATCTTGAGACGTAAAACACAATCATTGTATTCTTGAATTCCCATGCGATGCATGGTGTGGCTTTCGAGCGGCAGTAATATTCCATTTGATATGTCATTGAATTTCGTGGTTTTTTTTTCCAACACACATTGCGTGACCCATAGCAACGTACAGGCAATTACTTGATAGGAAAAAGGCCACGCTCTGAATTCATATCATGGTCTCTGGATCGGAGTTATAATGATAGCACTTTATTTCCCCTACTTTAATTTCCCTAGGGGGAAATAGAGCGCTATTACTTTTTTAGCCAAATGTGAATGTGCAAAATAATCATCCAAGCGTGTATGTTCTGACACTGGCAGCAGTGCAGAGACTGAATACACTCAAAAGTATTTTCTAGCATCTCATGCTCTGTGAAATGTCTGTTCACGAGAATTTTTTTTGTTGTTGTTTGTTCGTCTGCTTGTTTGCTTGCTTTTTCAGCTTTTGTTTTGAGCAGTCTCCCTAGATGCTCGTTAGCTCCTCGGGTAATAGGCCTATACAATGGGGTACTGTCTGGTATCAGGCATATAAGTCATAATGGAAAGCTTTGACATGTAGAACAACAGAAGAATCCCGATGAACAACAATATCACCTGCACGCAGCCCTTACCATCCAACAAACGCGTTTTAAACGGATTCTAATTGAAACATCTGGGAATACTCTATGTTGTATCCCTTCATGGAGCTTAGTGGTGTTACTCCTTTGTATTAGGAGTGGAACGAAACCAGATTCGTTCTATTAGATAAAAAAGATAATGACTGTATTGACAGAATGTAAATAGACATAATAGACGTTAAAAAGGACCGAACAAATCAGTCATACAAGGACCATCGAAACCGGAAGTAGAATGGACAGATTGATAAAGTATGACCCGTCTGATCAAAAATAGAGCATGCAATCAAAGAACGAGGAATTGCATGATTGCATGTACTAATGTCACTATACACATTGGAGAAAGTCAATTTAAATCTCCTGATAAACATCAAATCTCTCGCACATATTTGTATTTCTCCATCATGCAATATAATTATATTAGCAGACCTCGACGGCTTCGATGAATTCATGACAGGTGTGTTTAATCAAATGAATAGCCCTGGTATGTATTCACAAAACTTTAAATACAAATCTGAGATCTGTTCTCATATCGCAAAGATGCAAATGTCAATTGCTCTCATTCTTACAAAATGAAGATATTCTTTGATATATACATCAAATCTATGTTTATAAAGTTTACCAATATTCTTCCCTTCGACCCCCTTTTTACAATATAGATGCTCTTTTTATTAGTCTTTTTTTTTTTTCTTCAAAAACTATGCATGAAGGTTTCACCTACAATTTCTTCTACAATGTTGACTGGAGCCGACTAATGCATTTTCTCCCATTAAAACTATGTGGATATTGTAAGTAAAAAGGACCTCCACATAAACACACATGGTTGCTATTAACTCTGCTGCAGGCTTTACACAACTGAATTGCGACCCCTTCCCCATCCCCGGCAGAGCAGAGATGCTTATCTGGTTTATTATGGAGCTCTGTTTTTTCTACTGAATTGCCCCGTTCCTCCATACGAAGCATTGATAATTCTCCAGAATAATGAACGATGTCTCTGCAAAATAATGTTGTTGTCATGGCAATGTTATTTCTAAAGGTCGGGGAAAGAAGTAGCGATCTAGAAACTTTAATGGCTTCCCTATATGCAGCGTGTGCTGAAACAGGATGTGATACCCGTCATCGGATAGATGTACCCAATAAACATTCCACTTATTATACTCCTCATTGACATCACAGTGCTTTAGTATGTTTCCAAAAAAAAAAAAAAAATGACAGCCACTAAGCAATTATTATATGCCATATGTATTACGCTGCGGATTTTGTTTTTACCCGTGGGGGAGGGGGCAGATATATTTGTACTGTATGTATATATGTATATTCGTGCGTGCAGAGGTGGAAACATATTATATATATCATGTCTGTTTCAGAAACGGGTTTTGATTAAGATCTTTTGTCACACCATGGGCACTGATGAAGAGTGTGACCTTGCCTTTCAGTATTTGAGAGCTATGTTCCGTTTTTAAGATCTTCAAGATCTAGGATTTATTTATGTTTTTTACGGCGTTCTTCTTCTACTGATTCTTATATATATATATATATATATATATATATATATGTATATAATATGTATATGTATATATATATATATATATCATATATACATATGTACATATATATTATAAGAAACAGTAGAAGAACGCCGTAAAAAATAAATCCTAGATCTTGAAGATCTTAAAAAAACGGAGCATTGCTCTCAAATACTGAAATATACATATATATATATATATATATATATATGTATATATATATATATATGTATATATATATATATATATTATATGTATATATATTATATATATATATATATATATATAATATATATATATTATATATACAGTTTCTATTATGTTTGACTGCATGATTTACTCTATGATCAGATCCATAAACACTCCCCTCGCAGCACTTGATTAGTGACTGTTTACGCATCGATTTGCGTGCCATTGCCAAAATGGATGACGGGTAAACGTTGAGTGCGTTTTTTAATATTTACCCGTTGCCATACCATCGTTCACTGGAATGTTGTCTAAAAAGCTCAGCAAGACGAATGGTGTACCCGCCAAGCCTGAAGGTTCCAGCATATAAGGGCCTGTGTTTGAAGCTCCTTGGTTTGATGCAGTGCTCCATGATCTCTGACAAAAATCGATCTCTTAAGGAGAAGGGAAGAGTTGTCTTTGCAGTTACAAGTCCATCCGTGATCGAAGACCAGTTTATCGGTACACCCTGTTGACCAGGTTGTTGACTATAGGGATGATGTCTTGACTGCAGTTCGTTTTTCCGCAGGTTCGTTATATCGAAGGTTCGTTAATCTAAAGATTAAAAAGAATGGTTCATGATTCTGAAAGTTCTTGTATCCGAAAACGGAAAAAATTGTAATTCCGAAGATTCGTTAGTAAGCATCTTCTTGTCGTTTTCAGATCAACGAGCCTTATTTCATTTTTCGGATGAACGAGCCTTCGGAATAGCAAGCCTTGTTCATTTTCAGATTATAAATCGAACCTTCGGAGTAACAAACATCTTTTGCTATGATGGCATTGGCCTGTGCGTCCGTCAATGACCGTTCTTCAGCTGAAAGATCAAGGAGTTTCCAACACAAGCTCCTTGGAAAGATCCAAGATCAAGAAGTACGCGAAAGGTCCGCCTATTGGCCGATCCATGATATTTTTTTTACAAATACAATGTACAAGCTGAACTATACCCTGCAGTTACCCATGAAAAACGTATGATCAACAAAGTCTTCTTTCCTGACAGAAGACTGAAAAGATAAAAGTACGCAATGTGAAACTAGGAAGAAGCCCTGTGGTTTAAGTTTGTTTTCCGCACAGTTTATATCATTCGCGACGAACAGCGAGGCAATGAGTGCAAGATAGCACAAGAGAGATCTTCTCCAATCGTAAAAATGAGCTAAAGCCTTGAGTAAATTTGCGCGGTGTGAAATAATAAACCCCTTAGCCAAGATTCCCGACAAAGGCTGATGTGAAAGTATTAAAATAGGACTACTTTGGACGCTGCCTGGACAGAAATGTCTTATATCAGATCTGTTTATGAGTCCCTGTATGTGTGTGTGTGTGTGTGTGTGTGTGTGTGTGTGTGTGTGTGTGTGTGTGCGTGTGCGTGTGCGTGTGTGTGTGTGTTTTAGTTGTTTTAGTTTAAACTGACTTATGATGCGGGCGAGCTTTCCCGGTCGTCAGCGATTCCTACTTTTATAGCTCAAAGATGTACCTTTTTTGAGCAAAAGTAAGACAACCTGAGCACGTTGTGTTTTGTATTTTAACACCTTTCTCACTATTCATAGACAAAATACACTCTCCGTGTTTGACGTGATTATAAAGTGAAGTTCCCTGTATCGGAAATCCCGTGAAAATGCCCATGAACATGATAAAAGAAACAGTCAATTGAAAAGTCCCACTTTCCGATTAGCGAAAAGCTGCGACAACGCGAACAGGTTGGCCATCTTTCCGAAACCAATGAGCGATACTGATTACCGGTACTTTTTCATCGTCGAATTTTCACATCAGCAATTGATGACAAGTGAGAATGGTTGACTTTAAAATTTCATTGGTACCAATAAAAAAACGACAACAGAAATGGGGAATACTAAAGAAAACAAAACAGTAGGTTACTGACACCACTATTATAAGGGGATAGCAGACCAATTCTCTTACATACAGTTGTATAAAATTATACATACACTGTATAAACCTGGTCATTTTACTATCATACTCCAACCAAAAAGAAACAACAATGAAATGACTTTATTAAGGAACTAAGAAAAAAAGTCTTTGAAAATAGGGACAGAAACTCAGAGTACGGTAATTGAAAATAAAAAGTGATTTTACCCCATCGAAACTAAAAAGAAAACGTGCAAGTGCCAACATTCTATAAATGAATGATACATTCCAATGTTGTTGTATTTTGTTTCAGTGTATCTTTTTTTTTTCTTCAGTTCGGCATTAAACATCAATTTTCATCATACAATATACCCGAAAACCCCACGACGAAAAAAAAAATAATTCCGTTAGTTAAGATATGAGATTTTATCAAAAATGATGGCAGGACACAGTAATAAACATGTATGGAAAAAATATTTGGTGATTTAGATGCTGAATACAAGGAAATATTACGTCATCATAATAATTGTAATTTGATATCGTGACACCGTGGTTTCGATTTCACCTACCTACGATTTAAATCATTGAAAAATAAACAGTGCGAGCTGGTGTACAGTGAGGTAGCAATCGGATCCGTTTACATTTTTTTAATGAATGAATGGATAGACAGAATGTATACTCAAATGGGTCGGGTGTGTGAGCGAAAGGCAGTCGTATCGCAATGCGTACTTACAGTCTGTACGTGCGGGCTGTCTGGGCTGTAAGAAAAATCGATAATGCTGTCACTGTTGGGATAATTGTCTTCTATTGTTAGGCACTGTGTATACAACTCGTCTACTTAGCTACGTGGGTACCACACGACCAGTGTGGCACGGGATCGAGATGTATTTACGGAAATAGGTTTGTAGCAGAACTCGAGATGCCGGTTGTCTAAGCCATTGGCGTTCTGCTCTAAGTCTTCAATGCTACCGTGTCGCCTTATGGAGAGGCTAGCATTTTGCGGAGTGTAGGCCTAGCTAGTCGATCGTCAGTCGCTTTCAATAAAATGCTACGTCTTTGGGCGTTGATTCTTCGCTTCGTCTCCCAGCCGTTCTCACATTGTCCTGATTACATCATTCGCCATGGCTTGGAGTCACGTTGATTTGTCTTCAAGAACAGAAATTATATAATCAACGTCCTGCAGGGGAAAACCTCAGTAAGGGGAAATCAGGTTGGGCGTATACGTCTCTTCAGTATGGTATTGTGGGTTTCCCCGCACGTGTCATTCACCAGCCGAAATTCACTTATGTGTCTAGACCTACAAAGGTTCATGAACACAAGGTGACTTGTCTCTTTTTTGTTGTTTTTCAACCATACCTCAGTTTGAGCCATGAACGCACTTTGATACAGGTGATTCACTTCATTTCTCAGGGTCTTTGACGGCAGAAGTAAATCGTTTTGACACCACATCGAACCAAGCGATGAAAATTAAACCAGCCAGCTCCAATCCCGAGATAGGGGACCAAGGCACCGATGACGAGCACACTGCCGACCAGGGCCGGGGGCAAGCTGTGGCTGATGGTGATAATGAGAGGGAACGAGGTTTTGGCTGCGGTAGGGGGTAAGTTCAATATTGTTGTTTCCCCCATCGGTCTCTGTTTCTTTGCATTGATGCCTACATTAGATTTGCAGACGATACGTTATATATCACGGACTTTTATCTGATTATTAGTTCCCATCTTGTCGCAATATGTTAGTGCAATTCTCGGCGTATTGTGCTGACAACGTGGACCACTGTCCTAATTAGAACGCAGTTAGCATGAATGACGTCCAATAGCTAACAAAGTTGTGTGATTTTGACAGTACATCCATATAATTGACTATGATATACAGACTTCTATTCGGCATGTTGTATACTGAAACTCGAGTTAAGTCTGCTTGTGATAGGAAAAACGTCTAAGCTATCAAAAATGTGAGTATAATCTTGTACCTGCTCGAATATGATATGACATATCGATTAACAGAATATGTAAATCTTGATACCATAACGTCAACTATTGCGGAAGATGTTCATCGTCGTGAAAGAATGAAGCTAATCTTTTGTCTCAGGAAGAGAGGTAAACACGAAAAATGATTACGACGTTTCTTCCGCGAAGTCTGTCAAGTCAGCTATTGTTTTGATATTTTCGACGCTCACTTTTCAGTCAACTAAAACATTGGCATTGACTATGTCACATGTCCTGATGTAATGTGAAATTGCCTCTTTATTTATCAAATATCGGTCGCAGTGATAGAGATTCCACAATTATGTCTCTTCTGTCGTAATTCCGGAATGCTTGTTTATACATTTCTGGATGTCGTTGATGTTGCAACTTTACCAAGCGAGGTCTTTTTATACACATTTATAGATAAGAGTCAATGCTCCCTTTTCCCACCCTCACCTTCGGAATCTCGGTGCTATAGCCCTCCCGATTCATGTGTTTTCATGCGTTTTTCGGATGTTACTTTTCCCGCTTACTTCATGTTTAGAGCCAAACTTCTAGTACAGGGTTGCCCCCCCCCCCCTTTTTTTTCACCCAGGTTTGTGGTTCTGCGGCGCCCTGGCATGTGATACATGTACACTGTAATGTATGTTCTTGTTGTGAAGCCTTTAAGTTGCTAAATTACCGTTCATATGATTATCTTTATGAATAAATTCTGTTTGTGTCATACTTACCTTTCCATTTCAGATTTCAGCCTTAATTCAATAGCTAACTTTTTATTGTCAGTCATTTCTTTTCAGTTTCGCCCTCCCCCTTCCTCCCTAGTGTTTCTTAATCATTAATCTCTATAACAATAACTGAATCCCTTTTATCATAATTATTGCACCATGCAGATACTCTCGGTTTGTGGCAAACTATCCATCCGCTGTGCTGGTCGCAGTGCTGGTCTGTGTCCTCGGTCTTGGGGCCGTGGCAGTCTTCACAGGACCCTTGCCATCCTTCGAACACCCAACTAAAGTACGTTTAGCAATTGTTACTATCATCTTTGATCAATATACAAGTTGATGGAAATCGTGTTATCAAATGCGGTGGTGTACAATGTTAGGCTTGTAGTGCCAATACAGAGGCCGTAAAGAGCATTTCGTGTGTTTTCTTTACAAATCTGCAAGAACTTTTGGTGTGTAACTTTGTTGCCATTTCTCTGCTTTCAGCTGTCTAGTTTTACGATTATCTACTCACTGCTTGTGATGTGAAGTTATTTTTTCGCTTCTGCACTTCTGACTCGAGCCTTAACGGAACTATTGATTAAGGCTCTAACCTTCTATCTTATAATGATTCCAATTGAGTATTAGACTCTCTAAATCGCCGACCATCCCCTCCCCCGACTTTGCACACAGTACAGTTCATTTGCAGTTTAATCATAAGACGAATGAAATTGGGTATGGACGAATAGAAAGACTAAAGTGGCAGAACCAATACGTGAGTTTGCTTCTGGTGTGGAATTTAGCCGTCTGATATGGCAGTGTCTGCACATGTCAGAACTTTGAAAGATTAGGAGGAACAGTTTCTTCAATAAAAGAATCACTGACATGTCAAACTGGAGACCTGAATCTTAACACAATAATCTCAGATCGCAGTAGCTGTTGAAGTTGCACATGGTCCATGAATTTCGTCATTTATCGATGTCTTTACTCTTTTATGAATTTACATTTGTCAAATTTGTTTTTGTTTATCTCTATTGTAAGATTGATATCAAGACGTGAAAAAAAGCCCGACGGTGCATCAGGCAACATTAATTGTCAATTCTGCAACTTCGTCGATTTGTGTTGCTCTGCAATAATACACAAAGACTTTCGACATGGTAACGGTCGAAACATAGTGACGCTTTTCCACTCAACTGAGTTCATAGCAAAATTCGTTGCTTATCACAGCCTAAACGGCGCATTCTATAGCTTGTATAACTTCCATGTAATGATCCATATTTTTCGTGTTGTGTGCCTGGTCTGCAGGGGTTCAAAGCGCGAGGCACAACCCTGAGCGCTCGCCTTCTGACATATGCGAGACATTCGGACTCGGAAGACTCTGCAACTGTGTTGTACAACCCTTATCCGTCCACTTTCAACTCCAGTCTGTCTGCAGATGGAACCTTCATCGTCGAAGACTCGGACTCAAGTGACAGCAATCTCACGACGTCGGTACTTCGCTTCACTCCTTCTTGCCAAAATGTTTGTAAGTTGTCCATCTCTCTTGCTCTCTGTCCTTTTCACTTTCGCTCTTTCTCTCTCTCCATTATTTCTATACCGAACCGATACTTTTCTCAAGACTGTAGTTGTTTATAACTATCTAACTGTATTATTTTAGCAGTAGATGACTGGTTGCGTCACTTATGATTCATGTGAGTTCGAATTCTCATCAACGAGTGACTTCTTGAGCACGCATAAACAGGAAACAGGAAAATAAATATAGTTAACTCTTTGATCAAAGTACTTGAAGAGTCGTTTTTGCCGCCTTCTTCACCGTAATAAAAAAACCGAGCAACCGGCTTTATGGTAAAGACATGAAAAGAGGGCACTGATACCTGTTTATTGCCACTTGGTCTAATATCAGATGGTCTACTTCCCAGTTCGTCTAACACCACAACGGCTATAAACTCATTGGTCTAATATAACTTCTGTCTAATGCCCGTTTGGTCTCATCCTCACTTGGTCGAATGACCAGTTTGGCTAATTTCGTTTCGTCTATAAATGACCAGATGGTCTAATTGCAATTTTGTCTCCTTGATTTTTTTTTTCCATATCGTCAGATCAACTGTAGGTATTAGACGAAATGGGTATAGCCCACCTGGAAGTAGACCAACTGGTAATGAAGTGGCACATAGACTAAGTGGTCAATTGACGAACTGGTTGCAGACGAAATATGATTAGACCACGTGGGTTGAGACTAAATATCTATTAGACGAAATGGGACTAAACCAAGTGATAGATCACCCTGAAACCGAGGCATCTGAGATTATGTCAGAGCCCAATATTTAACGTGTATTACCAATGCTGCACCACAACGCCTATTCAATTATTCTCTGAGAACTTTATATTTTTTTTCTCATTTTGTAGTGAGCAACCCATTGCGGATGGTGTACCAATCTGACGGTGGAGCGGACATGTTCTCTGCAACCGTCATGAGAGCTGTGTGCCAACACGACCGGGAAAATTATCGCGAGACCGACGGATTCATCAGCTATTGTTACACGGACAATAGTACCCGCTGTCCAACTTGGTCTCTCGGGCATGTGACGGCCCTCGTCGCCGGTAAAGACTCTTGTGCGGGGATTGTTGAAGCCGACGTAGAAGTTCTGAAAACTGTGCTTCTTGAATGCGTAGACTATTATCGAGCTTCAGGTGCTTGTTTTGATGGCACTGATGATATCACCTGCATCGGCGTACCAGACAACTGCACGTACTACAGCACTTTGATTCATACAGTTTTCCATTATCTCACGCCCGATGATTTTGCAGCAATGGTGTCGGAAGGAAATTTTGCTCTAGAGTACACCCTGGTAGCTCCTCCCCTCCCCGAGTGGTATTGGTCCGATTTTTACAATGATCATATAAGCTCGTCCTCCCTCCAAGGGGATTCTCTGCGAATAATACATGTAGGCATCGGAGGAAATTTCAAGCTCAATCTTTTCGCATCTTATCTATTGTCGGACTCGTTGTACATAGGGGTTGGGTGTGCTTTCGTTTTGCTCGTCATATGGATGTACGTTGGGTCTTTATTCATCACCCTCATGACTGTGTTAGGTATGATTATGGCAATGGTCGTTGCTTATTTTCTTTATCACACCATATTTAGAGTTCCCTTCTTTGGATTCATCAACGTAGTCACGGTTGTACTTGTCATCGGCATTGGTGCTGACGACTGTTTCGTATACGTCGACATCTGGAAGTTAGTCAAGGCAGAAATTGGGGGAGGTCGAGTTAACCATGCTATGATTCTCCAACAGACGCTCAAGCACGCTTCGATCACCATGTTTGTGACGAGTTTCACGACGTCGTCGGCCCTGTTCGCCGGGATCGTCAGCTCAATCACCGCCATTCGCACCTTTTCGGTGTTTGCGGGCAGTTCCATCATCGTCAACTTCGTCCTCACGATGACGTGGATCCCAGCGGCCGTGATGATCCATGAAAAGTACTTCTTATGCAACGGCAACGACGAGGAGGGCTCATCCTGTAAGTGTTGTGGATGTTGGTTTACTGTTGGGCGGTTTTACAACCGTATAGCCAGAGCTGGCAGCACCTTCTTCGAGGTCTATCTGCCAATCGCTATCAATAAATTGAGGATACTGTGGATAATCCTTCTGACTGGGCTTGGAATAGGCGGATTTGTCGTGGTCTTCATCACACCCCGATTGCGCTTGCCGTCCCAGTCCGATTTTCAAGTTTTCCGAAGTAGTCACATACTCGAGCGATACGACCAAGTCTACAAGAAGAACTTTGCCTTTGAAAGCGACTCTGCCAGGAACTTGCCCGCCTTCGTTGTGTGGGGTATCAAGGCATTGGATAATGGCGATCACTGGGACCCAGACTCAGAGGGAACGACCGTCATGGACGAAACGTTCGACGTCACATCAGAAGAGGCTCAACAATGGCTGTATGAGTTTTGTGCAAATTTCCGGAATGCGAGTTTCCACGACAGCGACGCAGACCCGTTGCGCGAGGAAGGATGTTTTATCGATTCTTTCCGAGATTTCATGGAGGGGCCATGTATAAATCCATTAGATGGGGGAAGTCTCTCTCCATGCTGTAGTCAAACACATTTTCCTTATACTCCTGATTTATTCGTCCAGTGTGCAAAAGTTTACTCCACGATACGCTGTGTTCTTGACCCCCACATCTGCACTTATGGGAGTCCCGGTCTATTCTTCAGTGACGATGACACTATCGTTGCACTGACTATCAGTTTGCAAACAAATATAAAGTTATCTCAGGATTACCAAGAAATGAGTAACTTCTGGCAGGAGCTAAACCAATTTGTAGACTCACAAGTGGATGATGCGCCAGCGGGAATGGAGAATGGCTGGTTCGTGAGCTCCCACGGTTGGCAGCTGTTTTTCTACGATCTACAGAATGGCCTGGCCACCGGTGCACCGCTCTCGGTCGGCGTATCTCTGGCAGTAGCGGCTGTCGTCCTGCTGATAGCCATCAGGAATGTTCTCGTGACCCTGTATGCCATACTAACAATTGCATTTGCAGTTTTCGTCGTCATTGCATCTGTCGTCCTCTTAGGTTGGGAGCTGAACATCTTCGAGTCGACCATCTTGTCACTAGCTGTCGGACTCTCGGTGGATTTCACGATCCACTATGGCGTCTCCTACGGCCAGGCTCCTGACGAAGATCGTGAGGGGCGGTCTATGTTCGCCTTGCGAACACTTAGCGCCGCTCTAACCATGGCGGCCCTAACCACCTTTTTTGCTGGAGCCTTCATGCTGCCCGCAACGGTACTCAGTTACGTGCAATTGGGTACGTTCCTCGTTCTCGTCATGACCATAAGCTGGTTCTACGGAACGTTTCTTTTCGTTTCGATGTGCCGTACCATCGGACCCCAGAAAAGCTTTGCGCAAATCTCTTTATCGTGCTTCGTCAGGAAAACGACGTCTGAAAACACAATTGAAATGACAAGGGAGGACCACGCGCATGAGCAGCATGTGGACACTTCTGACGAAAGATAATATATTTCCAATACGTGCAGTAATGGCATAAATATACATAATAAAGCGTATATATATAATATATACGTATGTATATTCATATATATATATATATATATATATATTTACATGTATACATACATATGTATACAACGTCAATGTAATTGTCACTTAAAAGTTTATCCATGCTGGGCCAAAACGCCTGTCACTAGAGGATGAAACCACTTAGGTCTAAAAGCCATTGTCAATTGGCACGTAGAGAGAAAGAAAAAAAAAAAACCCTTTCAAATTCATATACTGTTGCTTCCACGCGGGCGGACAAGAATGTCTAAGGTGTTCAACAAGTTTCTAGGCGTCAAAACTCTGAAAAGCGGACTTGTCATCTCACCAGCAGAAAACTCTCTAAATGTGGACCTCCCGGGAATATCACTGACCTTGAAATTTTGCTTCAACCACGAAATGGATTACCAAGTGAGATGTTATTGTTACCGACAGTAAGTACATATTTCGTTTAACTCACATACCGTTCACACACATTCGTCGGTCGTTAGTCCCACCTGTGTGTGCCGTGTCGAACTTGAAACTCTACGTTCCAGTAAACTGAAACCATGGTGTCCGGCCCTAAATCAAACAAGTACAAGGGGATACCAGGATCTGGCAACTTTTCCTTTAAACTACCAAAGGGTGTAACTGTCCAAAGTACCAGAAAGGCACTGGAAATAATATGCCTATCACGCCTTCTCAATATCGAGACCGACACCGACCTTGAGGACAACCTCATCGAAAAGGACTTGGGTGCGATATACCCTGAGCTAAATCCGGTTATAGTCCGCCATTTTGTCCTCACCCGCACCCGCATTGTACTTGAGAAGGACAATGACATTTCTACTGCCAGCGACCAGTCGTCTCACAATAGTTCAGTTCACCAGCCGAGAGATCGCCTTTGTCAACTGTGCGCCCTTCCCCGTGACTCTTCTGGCCCTCTTTGTATGAAATGCAAATGCCTGCCTCAAAGAGTCGACGACCTAACAATGGAGTTACGTAAAGTGCAGCACGCCATTGATGCCCTGTTGGACATCCCCAAGGCTTCTGCATCAGCCGCACCCCGAACTGCACCCCCCTCAAGTGAACCACCGACACCTCCAGGAACCCTACGAACAGATAAACAAAGTCTCCATCAAAATCCGTCAACTTCTCGTCAGATGCCCCCAAATCGTCAACCACCCCCCAGCCGCCATCTCGCCACAGCAACAACCACGCCCCCACTCGGCAACGGACCTCCCAGTCAACCGAGCTCGCATCCATACTATCCTCAACCCAACCTACCCCTCCGACAGCAACAGTTCGATTCCCACCCGCCTCCCCAAGGTCCTCCTCCCCACGGCCCATCCAACCATCACATGTATCACCTCAACCAGCCACCCCACCCCACGACGTCTCGCGTGTACCATCCCACCCGGCCACTCCAAAAGCGCACAAATACCGACATCCAACGCATCCCTTACAGTTACGCTCTCGACAGACCATCGTACGCATCAGTGCTCCGTGCCCCACCCCTTCAGTTGTATCCCAGCTACCATGGAGTCCCGCTCGGCTGTCAAAATTGCGGAGAGCCCAATCACAGGTCGCAGTCATGTCGCCATGGTATGCAACTTCAGTGTAGTCGATGTATGCAATATGGACACAAAGCGAAACTTTGTCCATTCTAGATTGTCGGCCAAGAAGAGAGTGCCCGTCAGACTGTTCATGGGTCATGCTATGCACGGCATGAGGGTAAAGACAGAGAGACAGGCAGAACAGATAAAAGTATGAAATGTTTTAGTTCTGATAAGTGTAGATATAATGTTGATCAAACCTTGAAATGTATATCTTTGAATGTGAGAAGTGTTGTTAATAAGATGGAAGAATTACAGGCAATCATAGAAATTGAAAATCCCGATGTTATGTTTTGTACTGAGACGCACTTGGGGTGTGACGTTATATCAGCTGAGATTTTTCCACAAAATTACAGCGTGTTAAGGAAAGATAGAAATAGACATGGTGGTGGTGTACTTATTGCTCATAAGCAAGAGATATGTGTAACGCATCGCCAAGATTTAGAAACAAATTGTGAAATACTCTGGTGTGAAATGTCTTCTCCAAATAAGAAATCGTTGTTTTTAGGTGTATTCTACAGACCACCAAATAGTTGTATGATCAATATGTATGAATTAGAAAAATCTCTGTCACATATAACCGAAAATGGTAAGAGAAATAAGCAAATTATTCTGACAGGAGATTTTAATCTCCCACAGTTAAAGTGGTCAGACGGGTTTGTTACTGATTTGGACAATTCTCAGTTGACTGATCAAATGTTACATATAATAGAAATGAATTCTTTTTATCAACACATCTCGGAACCAACCAGAATTACAATAACATCTAGTAATACACTAGATTTGTTATTTTCAACTGATCCAACTATGATAAGTGATGTGAAAATTATTTCAGGTATAAGTGATCATGATGCTATTGTTTTTAAGATTCTTTGTAACACACAGATAATGAATCAGAATCGTAGGATGATTTATCTTTACTCAAGAGCTAACTTTGATTCTTATAGAAATGATCTGTTACAATCGCAAATGCACGGTAAATCATGTAATGACATTGAGTCCGATTGGAAAATATGGAAGAGTAGTCTACTAGATGCAGTTGAGAAAAATATACCTAAACGCAATGTAACTATTGGTTCTTACGTACCATGGATTGATAAAGAAGTGAAGAAAATACTTAAAAAACGTAAGAAGTTATATGATATTGCTAAAACAACGAACGCTAAGAATGACCGTGAAAAATTTTCACAAATAAGACGGGAAGCTAAGAAATTGTTGAAACAAAAATATAAGAATTATATGTGTAATACCTTATGTGAGGATATAAAGCAAAATCCGAAAAGATTTTGGAAGTTTGTTAAATCAAAGAAGATTGAACAAAGACGATATCATCTTTGGTAGTAAACGGAACTCACGTAACAGATGACAAAATGATTGCACATATTTTAAATACACAGTTTCAGTTTACATTCAATGATTCCCAGTTTACTCATCCCCGACTGAACGATTTGTTTTCTTGTGTTCCAGTCATGGAAAATATTGTTTGTGATGTCGCTGAAGTGCGTAAATTATTACAGAATATTGATGTCAGTAAATCCCAAGGACCAGACGGCTTGCCAGCAAAAATATTGAAAGAAGGGTCTGAACAATTAGCCAGTTCCTTATGTAAATTATTCAATGAATCTTTGTCCTCGGGAAAGCTGCCCGTTGACTGGCGAAGAGCTAACATTTGCCCTATATTTAAGAAAGGTGAGAAAAACGACCCAAATAATTATCGTCCAATTTCTATGACTTCTATTGTGTGCAAATTACTTGAAAAGATTGTATGTCGTCGACTTGTTAATCACCTGTCAGTGAACAATATATTGTGTGACGGTCAGCACGGTTTCCGTGAAAAGCGCTCATGTGAGACACAATTGATCGAAGCTATTCACGATTGGTCAAGTGCGATGGACTCAGGCTCCCAAGTGGATATCGTCTTTTTAGATTTCGCCAAGGCGTTTGATAGTGTTCCGCACAGTCTTTTAGAAATTAAATTACAAAGGTACGGTGTAGTAAACTCCAATTTGAAATGGATCATGAATTTTCTAGAACATAGAGAGCAGAGGGTTGTGCTCAACGGGGAATGTGCCGACTGGGTTGATGTTAAGTCTGGTGTCCCGCAGGGAACCATCCTTGGTCCGATTTTGTTTTTATGTTTCATAAATGATATTACTAATGATATATCTTCCAATATTCGTCTTTATGCAGACGATTGCATTTTGTATAGGTGTATTAATTCACTTGAAGACTGTGACGATTTACAAGGAGATCTTGATGCTTTGGGTATATGGTCTAAGACATGGCATCTTGACTTTAATGTTAATAAATGTAAGATTATGAAAATGTCACGGAAAAGAACAAAATATGATTATGATTATGTTTTATGTGAAAAGAAATTAAGTATAACTCATTCAGAAAAATATCTAGGAATAATTATCAATGAAACACTCAACTGGAACGATCATTGTAATGAAACGTATGTTAAATGTAATAAAATTATTGGTGTCATAAAAAGGAATTTTTTACATTGTCCCTCACATGTTTTAATCAGTTTATATAATTCTCTTATACGTCCATGTTTAGAATATTGTGCTGCTGCATGGGATCCATACAGATTATCTCACATTAACATACTTGAGCGTGTTCAGAAGAGGTTTGTTAGATTATTGTTTCGTGACTGGGAAACAGGTTATGATACGTTGTTGCAAAAGATACATTTCTCGAAATTAATTACAAGACGTAAGTATTTCAGACTTATAATGTTTTACAAAATGATAAATGATATAGTGAATACTGGACAACAAAGAATTACACGAGAGAACAGATTTGGTAGAAATGATCATAATAAGAAAGTATATATCCCGTTTGCAAGAACTGATTATTTCAAATGTTCTTTTTATCTCAAGACTTCACAAGAATGGAATTCATTGCCAAGTAACATTGTAGCCAGTACATCTCTTTCTCGCTTTAAATATTTATTAAGACAGTTTTTATGTATGTGAATTCATCCTACAATGTATCATGTATATCATATAAGTCTCATTTGATGAATTTTAACCTTACTCTGTCCGGTGCAATATTAATGTGCATATACTATGATATAGACTCTTTTTTTTTTAATGTATTCGTCCATGTTTTAATATTCCGCTAGTATACCCTGCAATATGGTTTGTTGTCTTAGATGATTATTCCTCTCTTGCGATATCACTTATTTACATTTTATCCTGGTTACCCATTTTTTGTGCAATATATTGCTGTTCAGAAGGCCAGAGTTTGATTTCATTGTCATTTTACAATAACTGTATTATATTTGTACCTATATGTATTTAGATTTTTGTATTTCAATGTTCCAATCATAATTTTTAATTTGTTTAATTTTGTGATGATGTACTCCAGGGGTGCAGACATGCATGGGTATTCGTACCTTTTTTTGCACCCCTAGACATGTTGTTTTTGATTTGTCTGAATAAATACAATACAATACAATACAATACAATTATTTTGAGACTACGTCTGTTCTTACTTGAATGATACAAAAGTTCCGGTAAAGAACAACAGTGATGTACGCTGTAGTACCAACACACACACACACACACACACACACAACAATTCAAGTGTTGCACGTCCATACAGTGTGTTTACGAAAGCAAAATATTGGTTTATAATTTTGGTATATAATCTGTTCCATCCTTCATATATATGTATATATAATTGTATGAAGAGCTTGCTTCCAAAAGGCACTGAATCCATCATTTTCAATGGATTTAGCACCTTTCGGGAGCAAGCTCTTCATATAATGTATATATATATATCTATACATGATTTTTTTTATTCACTCATAATTATGCATAATCTATTGATTGCTTTCCAAGTGTATTCTATTGTGCAATCAAATGTTTATATGCGTACAGAGTGCAATGTGGATGTGTGTTCATTATGTTATGTATCATCAGAAATTCAGGAGAGATGATTTCACCGACATGACTATTGAACGAAAATTCTTGAAAGTTATTTGATTTTATTTATTGTGGTAGTATACTGTATGCTATCTTGAGGTACATGCAATCAGGAAAAGAGAAAAAGCTAGAGGGGGGGGGTGGGGAAGGGAGCGGAATGAGAGGAAGGGGTCAGAGTAGAGAGATGGATATTGACGGTACATATTACAATTATGTCAAGTAACGGGTTGATAAATAAGCCTTGTACTCAAAAAAGTTGTGCATTACCTGTAGTCAGACACATTGCTACTGCATTGGGACACTGCTTGTATATTACGCACTTCTTAAAATTCAAAAACTGGCAGAGTTTTTAGTTTCACTGGTGAGGGACATTAGCTAGAAAGACCAAACAAAAATGCTTTATGCAAAATTGAATGTATACAGTAGAAGTATTTCGTTACCTATTTGTGAATAAACCTTGCCTTACAAGTGAAAACGAGATATCATAAAGAGTCAATGTTTATTTCTTTTTAGTACAATGTATACTCCATTGTAATATGAATGACCTTTGAGTGCACGTAGCGTATAATTTTTTTATCATGTCTGTAAAAAAAAAAAAATGGCTGAGAGCACTGCGCATTATGATATAAATTTTATAAATATTACATGATCTTGAATGCACTGTATAATTATGCTCGGCAAATACATTAGCCGGGTTCACACGTACAAATTAGCGGGATGACGATCGCGATGCTCATCCCGAGTTTTTTTGCGAGCGTCCACACGTACCAAATTAGCGGGATAGCGATCGCGATCGGTATCCCGCTAATTTGGCGAGCGTCCACACGTACCGAATTATCCCGCTAATTGCCGATAGAGATAACAGCAAAGCCTGGAAACTGGGTCACACTGCGCCCTTCTCTATCACTGCCTGCGCGCACTTACCTTTGTCCATTGTCTTTTACGCGTCAGTGGTGTGGTTCGCGCGCTGTTGTTGTTGTGCTCCAAAGAGGTGAAGGACCTCTTCGCAGAGGCCTCGCTGTTGTGATGTGCGCATTGCATGATGGGATATAAAAACTCGAGATTCTAGTCCCGACCGTTCACACGTACCAGCGCGGGGCCAATTATCCCGCTAATTGAGGAACCAGCGCAAGATTTCTTGGGATGACGATCGCGATGCAAATCTCGAGATTTGTATCCCGCTAATTGGTGTACGTGTGAACCCGGCTACTATTAACTCAAGCATGTCAAGTGCAGTTTTATTTCACCAAAGCCTAAGGCCATGATAGAATAGAATTGCACGAGTGCTAATGATGCTTTTGGAGTGTATATTGACTAGAATAGAGCATGACCAATCACAAATAGTGTTACAAAATACACTATTTGGTATGGAAGATAGATACACATTGTATACTTTCAATTCTCATGATAATATTGATGCAAGAAATCTACTAATAGACTTATTGTCCCTGCGTTTACGTAAAACATATATGCAGCTGCATGTATGCAATTAACGTATTCTGTAATTTGATTGTCACGTCTCTGTGTTGAATATAGTAACATTTGATTTTATGTGCCTGCCTAAAGGGTATACATGTATGTGCATGCAGAAGACATTTTATTTTTTAGCGAGAATAACGTCTATGTCAGGATTTTGACCAGTCAAACTTAAAAGAATAGTTAATATTTCTTTCATATCACTTTTTTTTCTTGTTTCATTTTATAAGTTTATTCAAATATTATTCGTTGCTATTGATAAAACGAAGTAGGTGCTTTCGAAACACCAACATTCTATCAGAAAGCAGATAAGGTCATGGGCGTCACCAGGGGGAGAAGTGGTTGGTGCGAACGCAACCCCCGTCAGACCCTTACAAAAAAATGATTTAAAAACTTACTTATCATATATGCGCGCACAATCTAAATGTTCATGGTCTCGGAGGTGGGACATCGCCCCCCCCCCCCCTCATCCAGACCATCCCCGCTCGCTAATACGGGCTCTTAGGTGATGAAACCCGGAAGTGCAACCAGAAATACAAACGCACCTCCCCCCCCCCTCCCCTTGAAAAAAAGATGGTGACGCCTCATATGAATACATCTCACATACTCTTGGAACCAAAGCAGAGGAATCAATCAACGTTTCGATTTTTACTACAGTAAGTCGTAATGAAATCAATTTTGAGAAAGGAAGTGAATAGTTTATATTTCTTTTCCAAAACTTTGCCATTTTGTAAGATGTTTATTTTGTACCCAAAGGACAAAATGTAGGAAGACAAATATGAAATTCTGAATGTTTGCGATACATTATTATCATTATATAACCACAGTGAATGTATTAGATCATTGGGTACAGTGCCACATAGGCCATAAAGGCCATACATGTTTATAATTCATTTGAAAATTAAAATCTATTTTTTTGTCTTTATCATGAAAATCATCCGAGCAAGAATTTAAATTAAATATGAAAGTTGTATTTCTAAGAGACGGCAATAATTGCTCCTTGTTTTTGTATATATGTGTATACATATGTATATGAATATATATATATATATATACATATATATGTGTGTATGTGTGTGTGTGTGTATGTGTGTGTTTGTGCGTGTGTGTGTATGTGTGTGTTTGTGCGTGTGTGTGCATATACATGTAACACACACATATATATTACATATACATCGTCACTCGTTCGACAAGACCAACATGACCTATCTCAAAAATGTCAAATGTTCAGGAGAGCAAAAATACATGGCAGTCAAAGCACTATCAAATCGGATCGCCTTTCTTTTGACATGGAATAGTGGCTGCATTTTGGGGGTAAGACAGGATTTGGACAAAACATAATAATGATAATAATACATTACATTTGTAATGCTCATTTGTAACGGCGATTGTGTAATCGTGCATTGTCACTGAAAAAAAAAAACGTTTTCCTTAAACGTAAAACTTTGACGTGAAGATACCACTGATTTTGAGGAATGAAATAATGTGTAGAACCTGTTAGGATCTATTTCAGATTGATTAAGTAAAGACACAAAAAGTGTTGATACATCAACCAAATGATATGCCTCTCCAATTTAGAAAGGAGTCGTTTTCCATCACCTCGCCCCCTATATGAAGCCCAGCTGACCCTAACCCCCTTTCTCTCAGAAGGAAGCTCGTCAATACTCGCTGTAGGCTATTCAATCGCAGACAAGGGCGAATTGCTCATTGTCAATAGCCCTTCACCACGTCTGTCCTTCGTCAGTCTGTGCTCGCTCGGAGCCTCGCAAAAATAGGCCTTCTCCCTCACCACTGTTGCCACAGACGCTCAATGAGATACACGCTCTACTTGAGCACACAGGCGTGGTGATGGTATACTACGAGGAGTTCATAACATGGCAAGCTGATGTGTGTGACACGGTGTGATTGCATGGCTGTGGCGTGCTGACAGCAGTTCTTGAATGTCTCCACCTGACATGATCCTGTAACGTTCACCCATATCCGACTTGATGCATCATCTATGCAGCAGTATACGACAGCTCAGACATGAAATATAACCGTCTGTCAAATAAGGTAAGTTATACAAAGTAACACACATTCTGTAAAATGAATGTGATACCCCGCGTGATGTCATTTCATGTAGCCGATGTGGGTGCTATCTTGGCTTAATATATCATTACTTCAGGCTGTAATATTCAAGTTGCAGCTCATCAACAGGTTATGTGATTCACGATGCAATCTGCACCATCAATGTAATTATGTAAAATTGATTTCTCCCGACGAACGTGATTGTGTTTCAAGGTATTCACGTCCTATGCACTGTAGAGGACGACATAATGATTATTACGCCAATACGCCATATAGGCCACGGTGACATTATTTTCAACAAGTTATATGAAAAAGTCTCTAGGACATTAAAAATATTGTACACATTAGAGATAATGCTTGACGACCTGATGAACTGTTCCGAGGCGATAGTTTCACAATACCCTGATGCACAAATCTTTGCGATATCAACATGCATGATGCATATCAGAGATGTACACACATAGCTGTAACCATAATTATGCCTGCCTATAGCCATGGCTCGACACTAACTTTTTTGTTTGGTGGCCCGATGGGGCCACCAAAATCCTAAATTCCAAATTTTTGGTGGCCCGAGAGAAAAATTTGGTGTCCCGAAAAAAAAAACACAATAAAAAACATTAAAAGTTTTTTTTTAAATGAGTCAAATATTTAAGATTTATGATAGTAAGAATTAGAGGTTGGACATATCTACTCATAAATAAACTTCAACAAACTTGGAACACTCACTCTCAGGCATTCATTCAGTCCTTTTCATCCATCCTTTAAAACAAATTTAACTGCTAATTTCCGGCGCACAAAGTTACGAAGTTATTGACATACTTTTCAAAAAATTTTTGGTGGCCCGAGGCGGGCCACCAAATTTGCCCTTTTTTGAAATTTGGTGGCCCGACTTTCATTTTTGGTGGCCCCGGGCCACCGGGCCCACCGTTAGTGTCGAGCCCTGCTATAGCGATGTAAGTAATTTTGTCTGCCAACATAAAATCTACGTCACTGCCCTGATATCAACGTTAAATACATTCATATAGGCCTACTTACATCGTAAATACATACAATGATAGGCCTACTACAGATATACAGGCATACATACATGCACACACATGCTCGCAAGCACACTCTTGTAAGCACATACAAACTCTTCCAAACACTGTACACACCATCACAGCATGCGTACACGCTTGTATAAACGCGAAATAATGTATTTGCTTGCCATTGCTTTTTAACCGTTTCCGCTCCATTCGGGTTGGTGAAAGGAGGTCTAGTTTATACCAGCGGTAGCCCGACGGAGCTTTATCAATGGCGATGCCATTGTTCTACCTGCTCTCTTTTTTTACGCCAGTGTGCTTCATTGACTTTGCTTCTCACTGGTTACTGAGTTTTTGTTCAGAGTTTTTGGGAGAGCGGAGAGATTCTAGCCGCAGTGTTTCATGATGTCACAGAGGTGTAAAGAATATCCTCTTCGAATGATTTCTCTGGCATACCTTTCGAGAAAAACTGTCCACCGAATCAATTATGTTTTTTCTTTCTTCTCTGTCTCTTATCTTTGTCGACGTAAAGATGTGGATAAGGATATGCAAAACAAACATTATGACACCGTTTTTGAGGGAAAAAAAAAAGATATGGTATAAACTATTACCATATACATGTACGCAAGTTTTAATTAGGACTTCTCCTCGCAGCAGGATCAACAATGAAACTCACATGAATAGAATGATCCATGGTTTTTTTTTTCTTCTTTTTCGTGAACTTGAACTATGATATTGCATACCGTCTCAATAAGATTAATGATTTTCTTTTCAAGATCTTGATATTTCGTATGAATGTTAATTCACCAGATTCGTGTTTTCTCAAAAGCGTCGTGCCAAACAAAATGATAAACTATACCACCCGTAACATATTGCATAAGTGCCCCGGGAAGGACAATAATATATTCGTGTCATCTATATTAAAGAGAATGACACAATGATTCAAACAAAAATACGGGAAATAAAGGTCTGATATTATATGATATCGATTTATCGTTCCTTTTCTTTCAGTCCAGGTGAACGAAAGAGGTAAATATTGATATGAGCATCGCCATTACGATCATTGCCATCTGCAGATAATGTGCAAATATATCATGAATACACACACACACACCACACACACACACACACACATACACATAGATATATGTAAAATGAAATATGTAAAGAGCGTATAAAAAAAAGTAATCCAACTTTAGACGGGTACTTCATCAACTCTTCTTCTTTGCATTGGATACCTAAATGTGCTGACAGATGGGAAGCTGCACTTTTTCCAAGTTTGACTGTTATCATAATAGAAGCATTGAATGTCCTCTGGATGAGATCTGTCCAGTGAATGTGGTCAAATAAATAGGCCAGTCTACACAACTACAGGTTTGTGTTGAGGGTTTCCTCTAATCTTTTACGGTCCATACCCATGATAACCTGTCCAATATTTTGATCACTCCTCCAAAGGCCAACCCACACAGTCCATTTTTCTCTGTTTATAATCAACACATATACTGCAAAAAAGTCCGGTGTTAGATAGTGAACACCGAGCTGGTGTTTAAATTTTCGGTGCTCATTTATGGTGTTAAATTAACACCTCCGGGTGTCATTTCCAAATATAAAACTGTTTTTTTTTTTTTGAAGAGTTTTCTTAGTAACTGCACTTCCTGTTGATTTTTTAATTTAAAACAAGACGATCAAGAATTTTACATTAAAATACTAGATTTTTGAAAAAAAATGTGCAAATAAATTTTACACCACAGTAACACCAGCTGATGTGGTCTCTTATTGAAGCTGGACGGGTGTTAAAACCATTCACATTAACACCAACAAATATCAAATCAACACCATGTGGTGTCATTTTTGAATTAACACCAGTACAGTGTCAAAATAACACCAAGTACAGTGTCAAATTAACACCACGAAGTGTCAGGTGAAACACTTTTCAACACCATCACAGTGCATTTTCTACACCTGTGGGTGTGGTCCTCTATTGAAGTTTGATCGGTGTTAGATTTAACACCCATGGTGTTAAATGTAACACCGATGTTTTTACAGTGTAGCTTGCAGCGACAGGACCATGTCTTGAACATGAAGAGAGAAAAATAATACATTCCTGATGTAATAATCACTTGAAGGTCAGAAAAAGTTTGCTATACACGGTAGAAAAAATAGGTTTCAACTTGAAAGTTAAAGTTAACTTATCTTAAACTTATCTTCTCTATCTTCAACCTATAAGTTGAAACCTAATTTTTCTTAGATTGCATAAATGGAAGGTGATATTTAAGCCGTATACCGCGAGGGTTTAATCACGCAAAATGTATACTGTCAGCTGTAATTTTATATGCAGGGCTTCTGCAATACCTGTAGATTTCAATTCAGTCACATATAGCGTCATATCTGTGTTTCTTGCCATCAACCAGGATGAGACGGTGAACGACGTCGATGGCGATGATGTCGCCCGATGCAAGCGACGCCGATGCACCTGCGGCATCGCTTCTGCGTAAGTACCTCACCTGCTGTCAATCGTTAAAACTCTCAGTTCGCAATGCCTCGACAGAAAAAAAAGCATGAAACATAAGTTATGTTGTTTTCAAAATGAAGGTGAACGCATACAAACTAGGGCGGAGTTATCAAACAGGGAAAAATTTATCCCTCAGTATTAATTTTTAGTTGAAACGATTCAAATCTATTATTACAGCTACTGTAATCTGTTAATCGCTAATAAGGCTACGTTAAGAATATTGCACAGGATAACATAATTCCTTATATGAAGGGAAAAAGCTCTCCTATGCATCTCTGACTCAAACGTTAACCCCCTTTGTAAAACACAAAAATGTAGCCAATGTAATCTTTGCAGTAGTTCCTGTATCTAAAGCATGTATTTACTATATGCCTCTCTTCTTTATCTTTCAATATTACAGCCTGAAGTGTATAAAGGTCGTACAGAAATCTGCTCTGTTGTGGTCAAGGAATTGTTTAAATTGTTTTGAATTGTTAAATGCAAATTAATGTCATTTTCGTTAGATATCATATGAAAATCCGTTTAAAAAAAGCAACAACAACGCACAACAGTGACATAATAATGGCGACACACAACGATATCTATAATCTTGGGCACAGTACTCCGGTATTTCTACAATCGATTTTGTGACTCTTTTATTATGATAATCTACTTACCTCTAACTAACAACTGATTATTCAAAGTATTACACGAATCGAGCTTCGCAGTACCCAAGTGTATGCCCGCCCCTCCGATCCCACTTGTCACAGACAAGTAGTTCTTGTTACTCTCATCTTGTTATCTTCACAGTTATTTGCATCTCTTGGTTGAGTTTCCATCGGTGGTCATCTTTGTAATTTTTCGCTCTTGTCGTTGCCGCCGGTGTCGCAAGTTTCCTCACAAATCCTCTGCTGTCGCTGGAAGATCCATCAAAGGTAAAAGCTCTGACTGTTATTCTCTCTCCTGAGCTAATAGTACTCGACAGAGGAGGATTGTGTATATGCAAATGGCCTGATAGAGACAAATTGCTAGGATGCAGATCGAACCATTATGGCATATATCTATTATAGATATATTTAAAAAGAATTTTTGTGAAGGGTGATAATTTGTCGGATCCTAAGTATCAATAATCTGTTGACCTTGTATCGCGATTGACCGTTTCGTTATTTTTCTCTCAAGATGTGTTTTCTCTTGTCTTTGCATTCGTTCGCAATGGTATGATAATGCTCATAATGTGATGTTCAGCATTTTTCTGAAATCTAATGAATCAGGCGTAGGAGGTTGGACTAGTAAGGTGACTAAGATTCAGTTTGCACGTCAGGCTCATTGGTCCTCGAGAGGGTTATATCTAAAAGTATCGCAATGTTTTTACAAAGTTGTGATGTATAAAAGTAGGAGGGGCAGAATTTATGCAAATTACATGAGGTCATGTCATATTTTTGAAAATCTCCAGCTGACCTGTACAAAAAACTTCACTCAATTGCTTTTCTTGATATGATATGAAGAAAATCCCCAAGAAATAAAACATCGATTATTTCTGTATTTGCAGTGTATGAATGATTGAAACGTGTCGCAAATAAGATAGCAATGATAAATTTTCAGGGGTGAGGTTACAGTTGTTGAATCATCGACCGAAAACTATATTTTTCAGGATCATTTTCTTGTAAAGACCAATGGGAAAATTGCGCGTTGATGACGTCGTTACCGAGTTACTTTGTATATACCATGGCGACTATTATCATGCACTGTTTTAGTAAAAGCATGAATATGGAAGCACTTCTAAATATCTTGGCAGTCTTACTTTCTTCTTCTTCTTCTGATTAAGTCTGCCTCCTTCAATAGACTGAAGATTCTTGCAGACTGGTGCTGTTTACATTATAATACAATTTATTTACAGATATTTACAAACAGATAGAAAAATTTGACGAAAAATTTGACTTTTCGGTCCGACTTTGATAAAAGAGCTGCCATTTCTGTTCTTGCATTGACTCAAATCATAATAGTCAAATTGAATAAGGTGTAGAATTTCACTTATGGGAAGGTTAGGATGTCAGCAGCTTCGTGTGTCAGGAAGAGAGAAGAATAATAAAAATCATCTTCATTAGCAGAAGGACAGAAACAAACCAAGATTAAAAAGCAGGAGAGAGAGAAAAAACTAGTACAGGAATGTGCCGAAATTAGGTATTAGTCGAACGATCATCTTAATGTGAAAAAAAAAAATGACTATCATGGCACGAAAAATTTCAAATTTCGTTCGGGCAGTTTTGAAACTGAAACACTACTTACGTAATTTGATAAAATAGACATTGTAGTGGCCAAGCGTGTCGTGCTACATAATAAAATAAACTTTTACTTGTTATCCTCAATCAGGGTTTCCAAGCCAGGGGCACTGTCCTGAGTGGGCGTTTGATGGCCTACGAGCGATTCATTGAAACCGACGGAGCTGTACTCCCCATATCCATCGGCGCCAATCGGCGAAACGGGACCAACCCCGATTGGACAATCGGCTTCCATCAGACGCAGGAAGTCCGCCAGTCCTGCGTGATGTCCATCTGCGTGATGTGGAATTATGACGAGCCAGGTTGCGGATCAAGGCGTAAGTTTTGCAACCAAACTCTTGCATCCCTCTATCTTTGTTTAAGAATAAAGTCTACTCAACACACCACAGTCATTCCAAGTTAGCTATCTCCTCCGTCATAATAGCCTTAAGTTATCATTAATCTACTCAATCGCGTTTTTTTTTTCACTGATACTTTGTTTAATTCTCTCATTTATTTGTGTATGTCTTGATACTGAATAACATATCTATTACCTGTAGTTTATGGTCGATTTAAATTGAAATTAGAGCAAATTTTTCACGTTAAAATAAAAACGGCAGATCGGTTCATCAATTTCCTAGGACCTTGGAAAAGTACTCAATATTTAGGCTTGATGGAACATTCGTGCGCATTGTTTGAAGTGAAAAAGAAGACAAAAGAAAGAACGAAGGAATGTAATCAGGTGAAAAAAAGAAGTTACTGGTCAAGCATTGAGATGATGATACAATCAGCAGTCTTGCAACTATTTATTTCAGGTCGAAAGAGGATATTGATAGGAATACCAGGACCATATTGCATCTTAATAATTCGCTGCAAGAGAAAATAAGTCGTAAGCAAAACAGCGGGGAGTACAGCCTTGTTGTTTTTGCAGACCAAATGGGTGTGCATTCACAAAGAGCAATAGTCAAAGAAATCTTTTTGAATACTTGATCCTAGACACAACACTCGGAGATCATATACGGAAAATATCAATCAGTTTCATATTTAGTATTTATGCAATGGCGCCATTACATTGAGAGTCTTCATCGTTTTGCGACTAAAACTCATAGTGTGTCCCCGGAAGATGAAAGAAGTACACCATGGAATTAGCACAGTGATTCGTAAATTTGCCTTCTTTTTTTTATGTTTTGATATAGCGATGTAACAGCCGAATCTAATACGTGCATAATTACTTTCATTACAGACTGACAGCCAATGACATTCCAATCAAATCAAATCAACTCAACTAATTTTATTCTCTGTGTTTAAATGACAGGGACTTCGTTTCATTCCTATCACTCTTCTTTTATTCGTTTCCATTCAGTTGCAGATCGTCTGCGCATTGTCCTACCGTACTTCAGAAGATAGCGATATGTTCATCGCGAGCGCCATGAAAGCGGCGTGTCCGCCACGACCAGCAGACGTTTCGCATTCAGCCGAGCTACGAGGAGATATGCGCATTCCGCGATGCGAATGAGACATGCTGTCCAACGTGGTCTTTGGGACACCTCGTTGCAAGCGTCAGCGGGAAGGCATCGTGCGCGAATATCGACGAAGATGACGTCAATGTTGTGAAGAGGCTACTCCGAGAATGTGCAGAGGAGTACATGGCTGGATGCTTGCAAGACTACAATGATTGCAGAAATGTGTCGGAAACCTGTTCCAATCATACGACAGCTATTAGCACAATATTTCATTTTCTCACGCCTTCCGAGTTTGTTACGTCGGTTCTACATGGTGGCTTTCACCTACCTGTCCTGATGACCTTACCACCTCTAGAATATTCTAACAATCAAACGCGCAAATTTTATGACGAGCATATGCACAGTCCTTCCTTATATGACGATGACATCAGAATAGTGGCAATCGGAGCAGGATTTAAAATAGATCTGTTTATAGATTACATTTTATCAGACTCACTTTACATTGGCTTTTGGATGTGCTGCTGTGGTCGTGATTATTTGGGTGTATGTAGGTTCCTTCTTTGTCACTATAATGACGATCCTGAGTATGTTCATGTCAATGGCGGTTGCTCATTTTCTCTACCACACTGTATTCAGGGTGACTTTCGCCCCCTACGTCAACGTACTTACGTCAGTGCTCATTGTTGGAATCGGAGCGGACGACTGCTTCATCTACGTCGACATCTGGCGGATTTCTAAGCGAGCGACGCCGAATCCGCGAGAAAATCTCGTCGCCATTCTTCGCGAGACTCTGAGCCATTCTGCCACGCCCATGTTCGTGACGAGCTTTACGACATCGGCTGCGCTCTTCGCAGGCATCGTCAGCTCGATTACAAGCGTCCGCTGCTTCTCCGTCTACGCAGGGAGCACCATTTTGGTCAATTTTGTCTTCACCGTCACGTGGATCCCGGCTTCAGTAATGATACATGAAAAGTATTTCCTGCACGAGAAGGAAAGTTCCATCACCTCGTCTAAGGGTCGGACAATTTGTTATGCCTGTGACTGGTGCTATCAAAACCTATCAAAAGCTTGCTGTAATTTCTTTGAGTTCTACCTGCCAGCAGCCATTGAAAAACTACGCGTTGTGTGGATCGCTGTCTTGGTAGGTTTGGGATTGGCGGGGTTTTGTGTCGTCTTCATTACCCCAAGGATGCGTCTTCCCTCACAGTCCGAGTTTCAAGTCTTCCGCATGAGTCACATCCTTGAGCAATACGACCAGGTATACGAGAAGATGTTTGCCTTCGAGAGCGATGCGGCAGACCTGATGCCGGCAATGATTACCTGGGGTATCAAGCCCCTTGACAACGGGAATCATTGGGATCCTGACTCCAAGGGTTCTACTGTCATGGACGACGAATTCGATCCTACCACAGCGGAGGCGCAAGAGTGGCTGTACCACTTCTGCGCAGATTTTCGAAACTCGTCATTTCATGACGATACTACGTCTCCCGACGAGGAAGTGTGCTTTGTCGACTTATTCAGGAGTTTTATGGAGGGACCATGTATGAATCCTCTTACGGGAGCCGATATATCACCATGTTGTCTTCAGTCTTCATTTCCTTACGAACCCTCTTTATTTCACCAGTGTGCAATAACTCTCTACGAACTGGGCTGCCAAGTATATCCTTGCGAATACAATAGACCAGGCCTGAGATTCAACTCAGATAACGACATCGTCGCCATGAATTTCTATCTCAACACTAATGTCAGAGAGTCGCAGGACTTTGCAGCTATGGACAAGTTTTGGAAAGATGTAAACAGTTGGGTAGAAAACAGGCTCAAGGCTGCTCCATCGGGACTAAGCCGGGGATGGTTCATAAGCTTTGGGAAGAAGCAGCTGTACTTTTTTGATCTTCAGCGGAGTCTCGCCGTTGGAACTCCGCGCTCAGTTGGCGTGTCTCTGGCTGTAGCCAGCTGCGTTCTATTTGTGGCTATCCGCAATATCTTGGTCACGCTCTATGCTATAATTTCAATTACCTGTGCAGTCTCCGTTGTCATTGCCTCTGTCGTTCTGCTTGGATGGGAGCTAAATATATTTGAGTCCATTATTCTTGCCCTCACCGTCGGCCTCTCCGTCGACTTCACAATCCATTTCGGGGTGTCTTATCGTCAGGCTCCGGCGTCGGATCGCCAGTCGCGATCGTTATTTGCGATTCAGACCCTCAGTGCCGCCATAACAATGGCAGCTCTTACCACGTTCGCCGCCGGTGCGTGCATGCTGCCCGCTACCGTGCTGAGTTACGTGCAACTCGGTATCTTTCTGATGCTTGTCATGGTAATAAGTTGGGTATATGGTACGTTCTTTTTTATTTCACTGTGCTGGACAATCGGCCCAGAGGGCCCACCTACTACGAGTGACCGGCCAACAATTTCTGCCCATCACTCTTTAGGGGCAGAGTTAGAGATGAGAAAGAGGGTCAATGAACCTTCATTTCTAGATGACGTCAGATACAGGGGAACATTTAATTTATCAGAACCACTTCTGCAATAAAAATCTATATGTCGGCTAGGTCATGAATAGTTATGGTGCAAAATTACTCTGATGGAAAAAACGCATAACGGCTGAAAAGAAAAACTTAGAACCTGAAATACACAATAACTTATTCTGTTTTTTTTTTTGTTTCGCCACTTTCTTTAAACGGAGTTCCGAATTCTCATTGCATCGCGTCGATGTTCTTATTACATTGTCATGAGTGTCTTTCAATTTTGGACTCTGCAAGCGTTATAAACGGATTTTTAGTTACCTCATTTTTGTCAGACTGGATCACAACGTGTCCTGGGCTCTATAATTACTTGTATATTAAAGTAAGTCAGAAACATGTCATACCATTAAGTTTCCTTACGCTGTTTGTTCTCAACTAGACGATGTTTAAAGTAGGTGTAAAGTTTGCGTAAGATCTTACGTCTTGAGAACAGAGAAGAGCTCATGTTTCAAACATGAAGACTAACCCCTGTGTCCTTATCTGTACGTTTATGTCTATTAGTGCATTCAATAAAGTGTGGGGTTTTGGGGCATTTGCTAGTATGCCCAAAATACTGTCAGAAAGACTGTTGTTGATATACACGAGAGATAGAGAGATAAACAGTGTTATAAAGTGGAGCCAAATCTGAAGTGAAAAGAGGTGTAACGAAATGGCATTAAAAAATCTTTATGTATGTGGAAACAGATGAATATAAATGTACATGAAAAAAACGAATTTTTCTCAGTGTCTCTCTTCTTTCTCAGCAAATACATTAACCTACACTAAAAAATACAAAATAAATCCCCAAAGATTACTAGACAAGATTCAAGAGAAGAATGTTCACTTTATATTTATAGACTAATGCAAAGTGTCATCATAAACATCTTGCTTGAAATAATATCAATACGGTGCAAAGACATAAATAGCAGAGAGAGGAAGGGATGAGAGAGGGAGAGAGAGAGAGAGAGAGAGAGAGAGAGAAACATATATATCGATAAAGGGGAAGCGGTAGGAAAAAAAAAATAAGTGAACGTACAAGCAATTCACGCTGTCCTAGGATCACCGTGAAAAGAAACTCCACTAAAGAAACTCCACTATACACGTACTGTGTAAGACTACCTCCCTATATCATACTGGATTTTCAGTGTAGAGCTGACCGTTTCAATTCCGTTATAGCAGTAATCGTATCAATGCCGCTGTTTGTCACGGCGCCCCCATCCATCTTTCCCAGTTATTTGGGAAAAGACTGAAGGCTGTTGGTCCGTTCATTGCGTACGCGAATGAACTTTGTGTGCTTCTTTGATGGCTACATCGAAGTAAACCATCTCAAAGTCATGTCCATAACAGCTTCTAGACAGAGGGCGGAAACTAAGATTCTGTTAGGTGAATGCAGTAAAATCTTGGCACTGTAGAATACTTCGGGATGCCGAAGAGTTCATGTTTTGTTATTTTAATCCACGATAGATGCCTCTTGTAATTCAAGACAGTTTATTTGTATCTGGATTTTTTTCATTAAAAGTTATATGGTTGGCATATATTTGGTAAAGTGCGGCAGGTTTCTTCGATTTTCAACAGAAAAGTAAAATACAGGTTATTTTTAGCGACCGATAGGTAGTCTAATCTAATAGGGGGCAGATCAAAAAGATCAGAAGGTTGCCAGAGACCATTATCATTTACTGGAATGGAGACACTAAAATGGAATTGAGGCAACTAATGGACAGGGTAGCAGGATTGATTTAAAGTTGGCTTGTTCACTGATAAAATAGGTGTAGACTTCTCATCGGGTCAATGAATTATGTGTAATTACTCTATAAGGTGAAAGGGACGATGCAACGTATTGAAAGATGCGCCAATACCATTTATTCATTTATTTGTTTATGTATGAATTGATGTATTTCATATTTATTTATTTATTTATTTGTTCATTCATTCATTCATTCATTCCTCGTTTTCGCTTAATGAAACATACATAAGGCCTACACTAAAATGTGACAATAATATAAACAGCAGTTAATAGCCATGTTCAGACGTATTTCTAGTCGGAGTAAGAATTTATGGCTCGGCAATTAAAATTAAAATTAATGCATATCTTACCACGACCCTTGTCCACACGACGGTCGTGGGAACAAACTTCGACCAATTTATGTGCGAGGGTCGGTGTAACTTCCGGAAGTGGCAGGGCCGCGCACGTCGACCATGCGATTGTTTTTTACCAGTGGCATTTGTCTTCTCCATTCTTGTTGATGGAAATTTTGGCAAGAGCGGCAGCTTCTTCGTCGCGATCGATTAGGTTAGAATTGCACTACACGCGCACGTGTACTCGCAAAATGTCAACATTGCGATTTGACCCAGAATTTTTACCTAGGTCGTAAGGTATGTAACTTCATAGATACTCCGAAGGCTAGTCCGCACGGCCAATTTACTCCGACCGGCTAGTCGTGGTAGCGAGATACTCCTGAGAAAACTCAGGAGTATCTCATTCGAAGGAAGAGGTCGTGGTAAGTTCCTCCGATCGGAGGAAGTTACCACGACCTTGTTCAGACGGGCACTACTCCGACCTATCCTCCGAAGTTACTCCGACCAAGCTTCCTCCGACCCTTCCTCCGAAGTTACTCCGACCAAGCTTCCTGCAAGCCTGCAAGCCTGGTATTTGGCGATCGTAATAGAACAAGTGAATTAATTCATTTAGTTAAATGGATGAACGCTTTCCAAGTGTTGGGCTCTATAAGTTGTGTTCAGACGGAGGCAGTTTTTGGTCGGAGCAACTTCGGAGGAAGGGTCGGAGGAAGCTTGGTCGGAGTAACTTCGGAGGATAGGTCGGAGTAGTGCCCGTCTGAACAAGGTCGTGGTAACTTCCTCCGATCGGAGGAACTTACCACGACCTCTTCCTCCGAACGAGATACTCCTGAGTTTTCTCAGGAGTATCTCGCTACCACGACTAGCCGGTCGGAGTAAATTGCCCGTGCGGACAAGCCCTCGGAGTATCTATAAACTTACATGCCGTACAACCTAGGTAAAATTTCCTGGGTCAAATCGCAATGTTGACATTTTGCGAGTACACGTGCGCGTGTGGTGCAATAATACTAACCTAGTCGATCGCGACGAAGAAGCAAGCGCTCATGCAGAAATTTCCGTCAACAAGAAGGGAGAAGACAAATGCAACTGGTAAAAAGCAATCGCTACCACTTCCACGACTTCCGGAAGTTACACCGACCCTCGCACATAATGGTTGGAGTTTCTTCCCACGACAGTCGTGAGGACACACGGGTCGTGGTGAGATAAGCATTAATTTTAATTTTAATTGCCGTGCCATAAATTTTTACTCCGACTAGAAATACGCGTGAACATGGCTTATGTCTCAAACTAAGTACTGATCATCCGAAAAGCCATGCATACGACGCATCACTACATTATCATCCGAAAAGTCACCTAAAACATTAACAGGGATGTGCCCTATGAATCAGTATACAAATATAAATTATGCACAGGACAGACTGGATCGGTGAGAATTGGATGCGCGAGGTTAACTTTGGAACTGTTTAAACCCACGAGCGCAGCGAGTGGGTTTGAGACTGTTCCAAAGTTAAACGAGGGCATCCAATTCTCACTGATCCACGAAATAGGCCTGTGCATAATTTGTGTTATAAAATGGGCCCATAAATTTATGAAAAATAACCATTTTCCCCATCATGCATCCGGAACACCTGCAACACTACACAAGACTTGAGCCATAGCAAGCGTTCGGATTTTACCGGACGCATGGCTCAGTGTGGATCAGTAAAAAAAAAACCAACTCAACGCATGACAATTGACCAATCAAATAACAGAGATTCTAAAGCCCATTTTGTAATTTACAATATCAATAGGGCATTCTTCATTTCTACGGTGATTGGGTCCCCTGTAGATGGCGTGGTACTTTGTGCCATAAGCTGTGCTTTCTCAGGTCATCTGTGCTGCTTTATTCTAATGAGGAATGAACATTGCAGTGCTGATGGTAATGACTGTGATGTTTTTCGTGGAGTGAGCGAGTGCCACAACGATTTATTCGTTGATCGTCTCTCCTTGATAGATAAATTAGCTTATTACTATTCGACTTTTCAATTAATTTGCCTAATAGCACTGATGGCATTGATGGGTTCATAACAACATTATCTTCCACCGTTCATTTTGGGTCCTTCGGCGCCATCTTTTGTGGTTGATAACAATTTCAGAGTATACAACTTTCGAGAGCTTTGATTTACTGTGAATTTAAACGTATTCGGGGAAAAAAGAGAGAACAGAACTGACGAATTTGTATTATGATTTTTTTTTTGGATACTTAATTTGCAATCATTTTTCCCCTCAAGATGATTAAAACAGAGACTGAAGCAGGAGCTCTGGGTCTGATGGTCATGATTTTGATGATGATATCATTATACAGCTTTATCACAATCCTTGAGCAAGGTTTTGATTTCGAGGAACTGATTATACTAAAACGTTTAAAACGCTGCGACGAGATTCAAATCACCTTTGCTGCGAGGGGGTTAGCGAAAAAAAATGAATGGCATACAATATATTTGGGCAAATTCTCTGTGATCATCATACAGAAAAACAAACTGACACATAATATTGAAAGATTTATGAGTTTAAATTTTATTTCTACAAGTCAACAGTAAACAACCGTTCTAATTGACTTCATATTTTCCTCCCTGTAACTTTCCCCCGGCTGCCTAATCGTTGCTGTAGTGGCAATTTGAGCTGAGTCCACCATGTGAATGCGCTGCGTACACAACAGTACATTATAGACAACATGTTCGCATGCGTTTGCAACGACGGTATCTCGATCCGGGAGCCAACAGTGTGCAGAAAGCGGAAATTGTGCAAACAATACGAAAGAGGCATAAACGCCTTGCCATTAAAGGTTAGTCATTTACTTCAACAATATTAAATCAGGGAGGTGACATCACTTCCCTGATTAAGTATAGAGGGTACCACCGGGGTAGAAGGGGGTGGGGGTGGGGTGGGCAAACGAGGTGTTTGCCCTCACCCCACCCCACCCCCCCCCCCCCAAGATTTCGAAGGCGAGTAAAAAAAAGGAAAATAAACTTGCATGTATGAATGTGATGCAGCTCCCTAGAGTAAGGATAATTGCCCAAATATTTCACCCAAAGTGTGTGGCAGATAGATGCATTTCAATTCTGGCAATGTAAAATCTCTCTTGCTTTGGAGGGGCAGTACTACCTCCCACACTATCCCCGCCTGTGCCCCTTTCCCTAGCTTTGGCACATTTTTCAGTTTGACAAAAAAAAAAAAATTCTGAATAATTCTGAGTGCACGAGAGTGGTCGCTTCAATTCCTAAAACTGCCGCATGTACAAGGGAAATACTCCCTTTTAATCAGCTCGTTCGTCGTTTAGTTCCCTTCTTTCTTAGATTTAGGACTAGTACAATTTCTTTTGACAATTTCCCAACTATTTCCAAATGCGCTTTTACGAGATCCTTCCCTCGAAATGGAAGGGTTAGGAATAGCCCTCTCCCACAACGTCCCCTCGCGCCCCCCCCCCCCCCCCCATGACTATGGTTACACTTTAAACAGTGACAATTTTCCAATACGCCACGAAATGTGTGTATCGTGAGAATACAAAATCTCCCTCGTGTAGAAGAGGGAATAGGGCTTACCCCCCCCCCCCACCTCCATCCAACATCCTCCTGCTTCGTCTCATTCGATAGACTTGCTACACTTCCCTGATTGACAAAAAATCCAGACATTCCAACAAAAGTGTGCACCAGATAGTTGAATTTCAGTTCTAAAAATGAAAAAGCTCCCATGAATATGGCAGGGGTATCCCACCACCCTCCCCATTGCTTGGTCCCTTCTATAGTCTTAGTACACTTTGAGAAATGGCAATTTTCGTAACTTCTACAAAAAGTGTGCAGAGATGGCTTTTATTTAATTCTAAAAATTCAGAAGCGCCGTCGAGTGGAGTGAGAGGGTTATCCCCCTCCCACGTCCTTTCCCTTTACCTCATTACACAGTGCTGATGCACACGAGGAAATTAAGAGCTGTGATTCCGTGAATACTTCCTTTAAAAAAAGGACCCTGACTTATTCTTCTTATCTATAGCTGAAAAAAAATCCAATTATTACACCCAAAGTTTGAACCAGATCACTGAATTTCTGGTCTGAAAATGCAAAATCAACCTCGTGTTGGAGGCGATATACCCCTCCCCACACCTTCATGTTCATGCTTTTTCTATCGATTGCAGAATAGGCAGTGTTCATGATATCCATTGTGAAGTAACGACAAGACATTTATTTACATGATATCTTTATTGTAGGCAAATTTAATTATGATCTACATCTAAATACTGCTATCTTAATTAAACCGGTGGGACTGCATCAAATTGTACCATTTACAACATCAAAGTGCAAAAAGTTATCACTTCGGGAGGAAACCATCATATTGTACCATATCCTGAGATTTGCACCCCCCCCCCCCCCCCCGCCCTGTTGGAGTAGGTGTTCCTTTGAACAAATTAAGATTCTATTAACTCCGAGAACGCTACCTGCCAATTTGGTGAAATTCTGTCATGGGGCTCTTACGAACATGGTGAAATGTGAAAATTTCGAACCAATTCCTCATCCTTCCCTTCCGGGCCCTCGGATCAGCCACAATAAACTTTAAGCTGAAGTCATCAATGTATCATTTGATTTAATCCATATGATACATGTTTTATCACGTATGATTCTACAGAAAATTTGCTTTACAAGTACAATGTATAACATTTAGGGCTTTTACCCCCTTCCCGAGAAGGCTTGGTGCCCATTTGCCCCATTTGAGCAAGTTGGCATCTATCATAACAGGGATGTTACATGCTGAGTTCGTTGAAAACCTGGCATTGCGTTTTCAAGATGAAGCCGACAATTTGGCAAATCACCCCGAAATGGGTTCCCCTCCCCTTCAGGCGCCTCGTGCAGGGCACTCTGGATTCGCCATAAGCAAACTTGCAACTAATGTAGCAGTCATCAATGTACTTGTTCATAGCACCAACATGTCTCTATCTGTTTTCGTTCTAGAGAATAAGATTTAAAAAAAAAAATCATTGCTTTTAGACTATGGAGACGCCCGGGAGCGGGGGGGGGGGGGGGTACTCATTTTCACAAATTGAAATCTTATCACCATAGAGATGCTTCTTGGCAAGTTAGGTGAAAACCTGTCGAAGGAGTTTGAAGACACCGAAAATGGTAAAGCTTCACGCGCAGTTTTGACAACACAGATTTTATCTACCATCTATCATATCTATGGTAATATTGTTGAAGTAAACAATTTGTCCAATAGCTTGTAGGATATATTTGATGTTTTCCAATTCAAATCAAACGTTTGCACATTTTACGGCGTCATGCTTACACATACTGTATATGATAGGTTACAATTTTATAGATTTCCACATTTCACCGGGAGACTTTCACACATTTCCCGTTGTTTGCACAATACTCGCTTTTCTCACATTTCCCGACTCCAAACGAGGATCGTGTACTCTCAGCTCGGTCTACCTTTAATCAAGACGGCCAGTTCCTATGCTGCTCGGACTCGCAACAGCCTAGTACTGTATCCGCTCCGTAACCATGCAACTCTAAAGTCGTGCCGTATATTTGTTGCTTCCCGTACTTTACAGAAATCACACGAAATTTTAGGTTGAACACACGATATTTACATGAGTAGAAGTGCACAATTGATGCATAACATAAGAAGAGTTTACTAACAAATCGAGTTAACTTCCTTTGTGTTAATTTGAGATATTTGCGACTTAACCTGCTTTAAAAAAACAAAGAAAGGAAGATGAGAAATGCGACTTTTGAACTTCAAGAATACAATGTATTCCTTGTTCTATATTATAACAAGCAAGGCATTACTAAAAAGTTTTCATTTTTCTTTATTCTGATAGATTCATTCTGAAATATTTACAAATGGCGGTTAAGACGTTTTGCGGTCAATATCTTTATGTGTTGCGTTTGCTCTTACCTGAATTTAAGCTGAATGCGCAGAAAAGCAAGGTCATTTGCCCCCCCCCCTCAAAAAAAAATGATCCTGCAACGTACAAACATCTAGAAAATGATACATTCAAAAGTTTTGAACACTGTTTTCCTAACAAGAAATTCAATCTAGTTTTCCATATCGCATAACATCACCTATCAATGGCAACTCTTCGTTCAAATAACGATGTTAAATAACACTTATGTTAAGTAGCAAGCACTATCAACACAGCTTGTAAAATTTGCGTTAATTCACTGCACACTATGGTAAATGGTCAAAGCATTTTTGTTGCAGTATACTATATTCGCGTCTGTCACAACGTTACGTTATACTCGTCATGATATGGCTGATACGTTCAGAAACAGAGAAAAAAATTGATATATTATTCGAGAGTGTGTTACTTATACACATACTCACATATTGTTGTAAACAGGATAAACTGATGAATTCTATGCTACATAAAGGTCAGGTGACTTTAATTAATGAAGTAGAATCAGACAAATAGAATGATAGAAATCGCTTCTTGGACTTCCAGGCACTCACACGAAATTCTAAGCTGATGATTAAACCTCTTACATAGTCAGAATACATCTAATTGTTACATAAGATACATCAGCAGAGTTTCATCGCAAAACGAGTGAAATTCCTTCTCTTTAATTTGACATAATTATTTGCGATTGAGGCTACTAAACAAAATGAAAGGAAGCTAAGGAAATGACATGAGATGTTTTCATTCATAACTTCAAGATTTTCCCTTGTTTTGTAACCAGTGAGGTATCACTGGAAAGGTTTTCCTTTGGTCTATCTTGTAATGGACTCATTCCCTTGTTTTGTAACCAGTGAGGTATCATTGGAAAGGTTTTCCTGTGGTCTATTTTGTAATGGACTCATTCCCTTGTTTTGTAACCAGTGAGTTATCACTGGAAAGGTTTTACCTTCTTCTATCTTGTAATGGACTCATTTTTCAAAGTTTATCCCTTGTTCTGTAACAAGTGAGGTATCACTGGAAAGGTTTTCCTTTGGTCTATCTTGTAATGAACTCATTCCCTTGTTCTGTAACAAGTGAGGTATCACTGGAAAGGTTTTCCTTTGGTCTATCTTGTAATGAACTCATTCCCTTGTTTTGTAACCAGTGAGTTATCACTGGAAAGGTTTTACCTTCTTCTATCTTGTAATGGACTCATTTTTCAAAGTTTATCCCTTGTTCTGTAACAAGTGAGGTATCACTGGAAAGGTTTTCCTGTGGTCTATCTTGTCATGGACTCATCCCTTGTTTTGTAACTAGTGAGGTATCATTGGAAAGGTTTTCCTGTGGTCTATCTTGTAATGGACTCATTCCCTTGTTCTGTAACCAGTGAGGTATCACTGGAAAGTTTTTCCTTGGGTCTATCTTGTAATGAACTCATTCCCTTGTTTTGTAGCCAGTGAGGTATCACTGGAAAGGTTTTCCTTCGGTATCTTGTAATGGACTCTTTCACTTGTTTTGTAATCAGTGTGGTATCACTGGAAAGGTTTTCCTGTGGTCTATCTTGTAATGGACTCATTTCCTTGTTTTGTAGCCAGTGAGGTATCACTGGAAAGGTTTTCCTTCGGTATCTTGTAATGGACTCTTTCACTTGTTTTGTAATCAGTGTGGTATCACTGGAAAGGTTTTCCTGTGGTCTATCTTGTAATGGACTCATTTCCTTGTTTTGTAGCCAGTGAGGTATCACTGGAAAGGTTTTCCTTCGGTATCTTGTAATGGACTCTTTCACTTGTTTTGTAATCAGTGTGGTATCACTGGAAAGGTTTTCCTTTGGTCTATCTTGTAATGGACTCATTTCCTTGTTTTGTAACCAGTGTGGTATCACTGGAAAGGTTTTCCTTTCTTCTGTCTTGTAATGGACTCATTTTTCAAAGTTAACGAATGGCGGTTCACCCGTTTTGCGATCAATCTCTTTATGTACTTCATATGCTTCTTCCGGAATTTTAGATGCGCTAATATAATATAACCATTTAAAATAACGACTCTATTATAAACCTATACACACCCAAACAAAGAGATGTATTCAGAAGTTCTAACTTACACGTGATGCCACCTAAAGCTGGTTTTATTACACAAAGTTCAATTCATTTTTCCAAAATTATATACCATTACCTCTCAGCAACTTTATAGCTCAAATGACATGTTTCTAAGCGCGTAGAGACACTACAGTAGTAATATACGCGGTATTTATAAGCACTGTATTATTGTTATTTTTACTATAAAGTACCACGCACAATTAACATAGCCGGTAAAATATGCGTAAATCGTTCACTGCACACTGCTTGATTAGTAGACGTGGTATACCATTACAGTACCACATTAGCTTGTGGCACAACAGTATGTTTACTTTTCATGAAGTGCCTGACCTAAAGTAAAAACAAACAAACAAACAAACAAACGGAGAAGGAATTGTTATGATCTCGGAGGGTGTTTCACTAACAATAGCTGTAAACATGTAAAACTGACGTATACCATACTTAAGGTGAGATTAATTTGATAAGGTAGAATCAGACAAACTGAATTACAAAAGTTGCCTCCTGGACTTGTAAACACGCACGCGAAATTCAGGATGGATAATAAGATATCTTACATAGATAGAATTGCCCAATAATCATCATAATTACATATGCGTCTTACGTTTCCAAATATCGGGATCTTATTCAGATGCTGTAGAATATCCACATAGGGGTAAAGGAGAAGGAAATTTAACCCTAAATATGGGTAAAAGGTTAGTTTCATGTAGAAGCTTAGGTTTTACACTAAAATTATCATGATAATCCATTTCTTTGACCCCTAAAACATGGGGTTAGACACCAAAATCATCACAATAGACCAAAAAATAGCCGAGTTATAGCCAAAAATGTCTTTTTAAAGCTGAAACGGCGGCCATCTTGGATTTTTTACGATTTCGACCGGGGCACCCCGGATTTTGCA